>NW_025956491.1:0-37731 GCF_023159225.1 Perognathus longimembris pacificus
TTATTCTCTGTTCCCTCACCACAATCCAGATTCTTTTGGGTTTTTACCAGTACAGTAACCATACCCAGGAAGTACTGAATTTATTAAGCTACTGCTTTTCTTAATCTCAGTGGAGATATTTACTGATAAACAGCTACCTACGCAGCATGTTCATGTCGTTCCTAAATGAGCTTTTATCTCTCTTCCGTCATCACAAATCAGATTCTTCTGAGGAGTTCCCAGTACATTATCCTTTCCCCTGTGTAATTACCTTAACAAGCTCCAGCTGTTTTTATTCTCAGACGGTTTACTCCCTGATATACAGCAGCCTACCCCCTTCGTAAGTGCAGGTCATAAATGAGCTTTTTTCTCTGTTCCCTCACCACAATCTAGATTCTTTTGGGGAGTTACCAGTACAGTAACCATACCAGGAAGTACTTAATTTATTAAGCTACTGCTTTTCTTAATCTCAGTGGAGATATTTACTGATAAACAGCTACGTATGCAGCATGTTCATGGCGTTCCTAAATGAGCTTTTATCTCTCTCCCCTCACCAAAAATCAGATTCTTCTGAGGAATTCCCAGTACATTATCCTTTCCCCTGTGTAATTACCTTAACAAGGCTCCAGCTGTTTTTATTCTCAGAAGGTTTACTCCCTGATATACAGTTGCCTACCCCCTTCGTAGGTGCAGGTCTAAATGACCTTTTTTCTCTGTTCACTCAACACAATCCAGATTCTTTGGGGGAGTTACCAGTACAGTAACCATACCAGGAAGTACTTAATTTATTAAGCTACTGCTTTTCTTAATCTCAGTGGAGATATTTACTGATAAACAGCTACCTACGAAGCATGTTCATGTCGTTCCTAAATGAGCTTTTATCTCTCTCCCCTCACCACAAATCAGATTCTCCTGAATTGTTCCCAGTACATTATCCTTTCCCCTGTGTAATTACCTTAACAAGCTCCAGCTGTTTTTATTCTCAGAAGGTTTACTCCCTGATATACAGCTGCCTACCCCCTTCCGTAAGTGCAGGTCCTAAATGAGCTTTTTTCTCTGTTCCCTCACCACAATCCAGATTCTTTGGGGAGTTACCAGTAAAGTAACCATACCAGGAAGTACTTAATTTATTAAGCTACTGCTTTTCTTAATCTCAGTGGAGATATTTACTGATAAAGAGCTACCTACGCAGCATGTTCATGTCGTTTCTAAATGAGCTTTTATCTCTCTCCCTCACCACAATCAGATTCTTCTGAGGAGTTCCCAGTACATTATCCTTTCCCCTGTGTAATTCCCTTAACAAGCTCCAGCTGTTTTGATTCTCAGAAGGTTTACTCCCTGATATACAGCTGCCTACCCCTTTCGAAGTGCAGGTCCTAAATGAGCTTTTTTCTCTGTTCCCTCACCACAATCCAGATTCTTTTGGGGAGTTACCAGTACAGTAACCATACCAGGAAGTACTTATTTTATTAAGCTACTGCTTTTCTTAATCTCAGTGGAGATATTTACTGATAAACAGCTACCTACGCTGCATGTTCATATCGTTCCTAAATGAGCTTTTATCTCTCTCCCCTCACCACAAATCAGATTCTTCTGAGGAGTTTCCCAGTACATTATCCTTTCCCCTGTGTAATTACCTTAACAAGCTCCAGCTGTTTTTATTCTCAGAAGGTTTACTCCCTGATATACAGCTGCCTACCCCCTTCGTAAGTGCAGGTCCTAAATGAGCTTTTTTCTCTGTTCCCTCACCACAATCCAGATTCTTTTGGGAGTTACCAGTGCAGTATCCATACAGGGAGAACTTAATTTATTAAGCTACTGCTTTTCTTAATCTCAGTGGAGATATTTACTGATAAACTGCTACGTATGCAGCATGTTCATGTCGTTCCTAAATGAGCTTTTATCTCTCTCCCCTCACCACAAATCAGATTCTAATGAGGAGTTCCCAGTACATTATCCTTTCCCCTGTGTAATTCTCTTAACAAGCTCCAGCTGTTTTGATTCTCAGAAGGTTTACTCCCTGATGTAGAGCTGCCTTCCCCTTTCGTAAGTGCAGGTCCTAAATTAGCTTTTTTCTCTGTTCCCTCAACACCATCCAGATTCTTTTGGGGAGTTACCAGTACAGTAACCATACCAGGAAGTACTTAATTTATTAAGCTACTGCTTTTCTTAATCTCAGTGGAGATATTTACTGATAAACAGCTACCTACGCAGCATGTTCATGTCGTTCCTAAATGAGCTTTTTTCTCTCTTCCCTCACCACAATTCAGATTCTTCTGAGGAGTTCCAGTACATTATTCTTTCCCCTGTGTAATTACCTTAACAAGCTCCAGCTGTTTTTATCTCAGAAGGTTTACTCCTGATATACAGCTGCCTACCCCCTTCGTAAGTGCAGGTCCTAAATGAGCTTTTTTCTCTGTTCCCTCACCACAATCCAGATTCTTTTGGGGAGTTACCAGTACAGTATCCATACAGGGAGTACTTAATTCATTAAGCTACTGCTTTTCTTAATCTCAGTGGAGATATTTACTGATAAACAGCTACCTACGCAGCATGTTCATGTCGTTCCTAAATGAGCTTTTATCTCTCTCCCCTCACTACAAATCAGATTCTTCTGAGGAGTTCCCAGTACATTATCCTTTCCCCTGTGTAATTACGTTAACAAGCTCCAGCTGTTTTTATTCTCAGAATGTTTACTCCCTGATGTACAGCTGCCTAACCCCTTCGTAAGTGCAGGTCCTAAATGAGCTTTTTTCTCTGTTCCCTCACCACAATCCAGATTCTTTTGGGGAGTTACCAGTACAGTAACCATACCAGGAAGTACTTAATTCATTAAGCTACTGCTTTTCTTAATCTCAGTGGAGATATTTACTGAGAAACAGCTACGTATGCAGCATGTTCATGTCGTTCCTAAATGAGCTTTTATCTCTCTCCCTCACTACAAATCAGATTCTTCTGAGGAGTTCCCAGTACATTATATTTCCCCCTGTGTAATTACCTTAACAAGCTCCAGCTGTTTTTATTCTCAGAAAGTTTACTCCCTGATATACAGCTGCCTACGCCCTTCGTAAGTGCAGGTCCTAAATGAGCTTTTTTCCCCTGTTCCCTCACTACAATCCAGATTCTTTTGGGGAGTTACCAATACAGTAACCATACCAGGAAGTACTTAATTTATTAAGCTACTGCTTTTCTTAATCTCAGTGGAGATATTTACTGATAAACAGCTACCTACGCAGCATGTTCATGTCGTTCCTAAATTAGCTTTTATCTCTCTCCCCTCACCACCAAGCAGATTCTATTGAGGAGTTCCCAGTACATTATCCTTTCCCCTGAGTAATTACCTTAACAAGCTCCAGCTGTTTTTATTCTCAGAAGGTTTACTCCCTGATATACAGTTGCCTACCCCCTTCGTAGGTGCAGGTCCTAAATGACCTTTTTTCTCTGTTCCCTCAACTCAATCCAGATTCTTTGGGGGAGTTACCAGTACAGTAACCATACCAGGAAGTACTTAATTTATTAAGCTACTGCTTTTCTTAATCTCAGTGGAGATATTTACTGAAAAAGCTACTACGCAGCATGTTCATGTCGTTCTTAAATGAGCTTTCATCTCTCTCCCCTCACCACAAATCAGATTCTTCTGAGGAGTTCCCAGTACATTATCCTTTCCCCTGTGTAATTACCTTAAGAAGCTCCAGCTGTTTTTTATTCTCAGAAGGTTTACTCCCTGATATACAGCTGCCTACCCCCTCGTAAGTGCAGGTCCTAAACGAGCTTTTTTCTCTGTTCCCTCACCACAATCCAGATTCTTTTGGGGAGTTACCAGTACAGTAACGATACCATGAAGTACTTAATTTATTAAGCTACTGCTTTTCTTAATCTCAGTGGAGATATTTACTGATAAACAGCTACCTACGAAGCATGTTCATGTCGTTCCTAAATGAGCTTTTATCTCTCTCCCCTCACCACATATCAGATTCTCCTGAATTGTTCCCAGGACATTATCCTTTCCCCTGTGTAATTACCTTAACAAGCTCAGCTGTTTTTATTCTCAGAAGGTTTACTCCCTGATATACACCTGCCTACCCCCTTCGTAAGTGCAGGTCCTAAATGAGCTTTTTTCTCTGTTCCCTCACCACAATCCAGATTCTTTTGGGGAGTTACCAGTAAAGTAACCATACCAGGAAGAACTTAATTTATTAAGCTACTGCTTTTCTTAATCTCAGTGGAGATATTTACTGATAAAGAGCTACCTATGCAGCATGTTCATGTCGTTTCTAAATGAGCTTTTATCTCTCTCCCTTCACCACAATTCAGATTCTTCTGAGGAGTTCCCAGTACATTATCCTTTCCCCTGTGTAATTCCCTTAACAAGCTCCAGCTGTTTTTATTCTCAGAAAGTTTACTCCCTGATATACAGCTGCCTACGCCCTTCGTAAGGGCAGGTCCTAAATGAGCTTTTTTCTCTGTTCCCTCACTACAATCCAGATTCTTTTGGGGAGTTACCAATACAGTAACCATACCAGGAAGTACTTAATTTATTAAGCTACTGCTTTTCTTAATCTCAGTGGAGATATTTACTGATAAACAGCTACCTACGCAGCATGTTCATGTCGTTCCTAAATGAGCTTTAATCTCTCTCCCCTCACCACAAATCAGATTCTTCTGAGGAGTTCCCAGTACATTATCCCTTTCCCCTGTGTAATTACCTTAACGAGCTCCAGCTGTTTTTTATTCTCAGAAGGTTTACTCCCTGATATACAGCTGCCTACCCCCTTCGTAAGTGCAGGTCCTAAATGAGCTTTTTTCTCTGTTCCCTCACCACAATCCAGATTCTTTTGGGGAGTTACCAGTACAGTAACCATACCAGGAAGTACTTAATTTATTAAGCTACTGCTTTTCTTAATCTCAGTGGAGATATTTACTGATAAACAGCTACCTACGCAGCATGTTCATGTCGTTCCTAAATGAGCTTTTATCTCTCTCCCCTCACCACAAATCAGATTCTTCTGAGGATTTCCCAGTACATTATCCTTTCCCCTGTGTAATTACCTTAACAAGCTCCAGCTGTTTTTATTCTCAGAAGGTTTACTCCCTGATATACAGCTGCCTACCCCCTTCGTAAGTGCAGGTCCTAAATGAGCTTTTTTCTCTGTTCCCTCACCACAACCCAGATTCTTTTGGGGAGTTACCAGTACAGTAACCATACCAGGAAGTACTTAATTTATTAAGCTACTGCTTTTCTTAATCTCAGTGGAGATATTTACTGATAAACAGCTACCTACGCAGCATGTTCATGTCGTTCCTAAATGAGCTTTTATCTCTCTCCCCTCACCACAAATCAGATTCTTCTGAGGAGTTTCCAGTACATTATCCTTTCCACTGTGTAATTACCTTACCAAGATGCAGCTGTTTTTATACTCAGAAGCTTTACTCCCTGATATACAGCTGCCTACCCCCTTCGTAAGTGCAGGTCCTAAATGAGCTTTTTTCTCTGTTCCCTCACCACAATCCAGATTCTTTTGGGGAGTTACCAGTACAGTAACCATACAGGAAGTACTTAATTTATTAAGCTACTGCTTTTCTAAAGCTCAGTGGAGATATTTACTGATAAACAGCTACCTACGCAGCATGTTCATGTCGTTCCTAAATGAGCTTTTATCTCTCTCCCCTCACCACAAATCAGATTCTTCTGAGGAGTTCCCAGTACTTTATCCTTTCTCCTGTGTAATTACCTTAACAATCTCCAGCTGTTTTTATTCTCAGAAGGTTTATTCCCTGATATACAGCTGCCTACCCCCTTCGTAAGTGCAGGTCCTAAATGAGCTTTTTTCTCTGTTCCCTCACCACAATCCAGATTCTTTTGGGGAGTTACCAGTACAGTAACCATACCAGGAAGTACTTAATTTATTAAGCTACTGCTTTTCTTAATCTCAGTGGAGATATTTACTGATAAACAGCTACCTACGCAGCATGTTCATGTCGGTCCTAAATGAGCTTTTATCTCTCTCCGCTCACCACAAATCAGATTCTTCTGAGGAGTTCCCAGTACATTATCCTTTCCCCTGTGTAATTACCTTAACAAGCTCAGCTGTTTTTATTGTCAGAAGATTTACTCCCTGATATACAGCTGCCTACACCCTTCGTAATTGCAGGTCCAAAATGCGCTTTTTTCTCTGTTCCCTCACCACAATCCAGATTCTTTTGGGGAGTTACCAGTACAGTAACCATACCCAGGAAGTACTTAATTTATTAAGCTACTGCTTTTCTTAATCTCAGTGGAGATATTTACTGATAAACAGCTACCTAAGCAGCATGTACATGTAGTTCTTAAATGAGCTTTTATCTCTCTCCCCTCACCACAAATCAGATTCTTCTGAGGAGTTCCCAGTACATTATCCTTTCCCCTGTGTAATTACCTTAACAAGCTGCAGCTTTTTTTATTCTCAGAAGCTTTACTCCCTGATATACAGCTGCCTACCCCCCCTTCGTAAGTGCAGGTCCTAAATGAGCTTTTTTCTCTGTTCCCTCACCACAATCCGGATTCTTTTGGGGAGTTACCAGTACAGTAACCATACCAGGAAGTACTTAATTTATTAACCTCCCTGCTTTTCTTAATCTCAGTGGAGATATTTACTGATAAACAGCTACCTAAGCAGCATGTTCATGTCGTTCCTAAATGAGCTTTTATCTCTCTCCCCTCACCACAAATCAGATTCTTCTGAGGAGTTCCCAGTACATTATCCTTTCCCCTGTGTAATTACCTTAACAAGCTCCAGCTGTTTTTATTCTCAGAAGGTTTAGTCCCTGATATACAGCTGCCTACCCCCTTCCTAAGTGCAGGTCCTAAATGAGCTTTTTTCTCTGTTCCCTCACCACAATCCAGATTCTTTTGGGGAGTTACCAGTACAGTAACCATACCAGGAAGTACTTAATTTATTAAGCTACTGCTTTTCTTAATCTCAGTGGAGATATTTACTGATAAACAGCTACCTACGCAGCATGTTCATGTCGTTCCTAAATGAGCTTTTATCTCTCTCCCCTCACCACAAATCAGATACTTCTACGGAGTTCCCAGTACATTATCCTTTCCCCTGTGTAATTACCTTAACAAGTTGCAGCTGTTTTTATTCTCAGAAGCTTTACTCCCTGATATACAGCTGCCTACCCCCTTCGTAAGTGCAGGTCCTAAATGAGCTTTTTTCTCTGTTCCCTCACCACAATCCAGATTCTTTTGGGGAGTTACCAGTACAGTAACCATACCAGGAAGTACTTAATTTATTAAGCTACTGCTTTTCTAAAGCTCAGTGGAGATATTTACTGATAAACAGCTACCTACGCAGCATGTTCATGTCGTTCCTAAATGAGCTTTTATCTCTCTCCCCTCACCACAAAATCAGATTCTTCTGAGGAAGTTCCCAGTACTTTTTCCTTTCTCCTGTGTAATTACCTTAACAAGCTCCAGCTGTTTTTATTCTCAGAAGGTTTACTCCCTGATATACAGCTGCCTACCCCCCTTCGTAAGTGCAGGTCCTAAATGAGCTTTTTTCTCTGTTCCCTCACCACAATCCAGATTCTTTTGGGAGTTACCAGTACAGTAACCATACCAGGAAGTACTTTAATTTATTAAGCCACTGCTTTTCTTAATCTCAGTGGAGATATTTACTGATAAACAGCTACCTACACTGCATGTTCATGTCGTTCCTAAATGAGCTTTAATCTCTCTCCCCTCACCACAAATCAGATTCTTCTGAGGAGTTCCCAGTACATTATCCTTTCCTCTGTGTAATTACCTTAACAAGCTCCAGCTGTTTTTATTCTCAGAAGGTTTACTCCCTGATATACAGCTGCCTACCCCCTTCGTAAGTGCAGGTCCTAAATGAGCTTTTTTCTCTGTTCCCTCACCACAATCCAGATTCTTTTGGGGAGTTACCAGTACAGTAACCATACCAGGAAGTACTTAATTTATTAAGCTACTGCTTTTCTTAATCTCAGTGGAGATATTTACTGATAAACAGCTACCTACGCAGCATGTTCATGTCGTTCCTAAATGAGCTTTTATCTCTCTCCCCTCACCACAAATCAGATTCTTCTGAGGAGTTCCCAGTACATTATCCTTTCCCCTGTGTAATTACCTTAACAAGCTCCAGCTGTTTTTATTCTCACAAGCTTTACTCCCTGATATACAGCTGCCTACCCCCTTCGTAAGTGCAGGTCCTAAATGAGCTTTTTTCTCTGTTCCCTCACCACAATCCAGATTCTTTTGGGGAGTTACCAGTACAGTAACCATACCAGGAAGTACTTAATTTATTAAGCTACTGCTTTTCTAAAGCTCAGTGGAGATATTTACTGATAAACAGCTACCTACGCAGCATGTTCATGTCGTTCCTAAATGAGCTTTTATCTCTCTCCCCTCACCACAAATCAGGTTCTTCTGAGGAGTTCCCAGTACTTTATCCTTTCTCCTGTGTAATTACCTTAACAAGCTCCAGCTGTTTTTATTTTCAGAATGTTTACTCCCTGTTATACAGCTGCCTACCCCCTTCGTAAGTGCAGTTCCTAAATGAGCTTTTTTCTCTGTTCCCTCACCACAATCCAGATTCTTTTGGGGAGTTACCAGTACAGTAACCATACCAGGAAGTACTTAATTTATTAAGCTACTGCTTTTCTTAATCTCAGTGGAGATATTTACTGATAAACAGCTACCTACGCAGCATGTTCATGTCGTTCCTAAATGAGCTTTTATCTCTCTCCCCTCACCACAAATCAGATTCTTCTGAGGAGTTTCCAGTACATTATCCTTTCCACTGTGTAATTACCTTACCAAGATGCAGCTGTTTTTATACTCAGAAGCTTTACTCCCTGATATACAGCTGCCTACCCCCTTCGTAAGTGCAGGTCTTAAATGAGCTTTTTTCTCTGTTCCCTCACCACAATCCAGATTCTTTTGGGGAGTTACCAGTACAGTAACCATACCAGGAAGTACTTAATTTATTAAGCTACTGCTTTTCTAAAGCTCAGGTGGAGATATTTACTGATAAACAGCTACCTACGCAGCATGTTCATGTCGTTCCTAAATGAGCTTTTATCTCTCTCCACTCACCAAAAATCAGATTCTTCTGAGGAGTTCCCAGTACTTTATCCTTTCTCCTGTGTAATTACCTTAACAATCTCCAGCTGTTTTTATTCTCAGAAGGTTTATTCCCTGATATACAGCTGTCTACCCCCTTCGTAAGTGCAGGTCCTAAATGAGCTTTTTTCTCTGTTCCCTCACCACAATCCAGATTCTTTTGGGGAGTTACCAGTACAGTAACCATACCAGGAAGTACTTAATTTATTAAGCTACTGCTTTTCTTAATCTCAGTGGAGATATTTACTGATAAACAGCTACCTACGCAGCATGTTCATGTCGTTCCTAAATGAGCTTTTATCTCTCTCCGCTCACCACAAATCAGATTCTTCTGAGGAGTTCCCAGTACATTATCCTTTCCCTGTGTAATTACCTTAACAAGCTCCAGCTGTTTTTATTGTCAGAAGATTTACTCCCTGATATACAGCTGCCTACCCCCTTCGTAATTGCAGGTCCAAAATGCGCTTTTTTTCTCTGTTCCCTCACCACAATCCAGATTCTTTTGGGGAGTTACCAGTACAGTAACCATACCAGGAAGTACTTAATTTATAAGCTACTGCTTTTCTTAATCTCAGTGGAGATATTTACTGATAAACAGCTACCTAAGCAGCATGTACATGTAGTTCTTAAATGAGCTTTTATCTCTCTCCCCTCACCACAAATCAGATTCTTCTGAGGAGTTCCAGTACATTATCCTTTCCCCTGTGTAATTACCTTAACAAGCGGCAGCTTTTTTTATTCTCAGAAGCTTTACTCCCTGATATACAGCTGCCTACCCCCTTCGTAAGTGCAGGTCCTAAATGAGCTTTTTTCTCTGTTCCCTCACCACAATCCGGATTCTTTTGGGGAGTTACCAGTACAGTAACCATACCAGGAAGTACTTAATTTATTAACCTCCTGCTTTTCTTAATCTCAGTGGAGATATTTACGGATAAACAGCTTCCTAAGCAGCATGTTCATGTCGTTCCTAAATGAGCTTTTATCTCTCTCCCCTCACCACAAATCAGATTCTTCTGAGGAGTTCCCAGTACATTATCCTTTCCCCTGTGTAATTACCTTAACAAGCTCCAGCTGTTTTTATTCTCAGAAGGTTTAGTCCCTGATATACAGCTGCCTACCCCCTTCGTAAGTGCAGTCCTAAATGAGCTTTTTTCTCTGTTCCCTCACCACAATCCAGATTCTTTTGGGGAGTTACCAGTACAGTAACCATACCAGGAAGTACTTAATTTATTAAGCTACTGCTTTTCTTAATCTCAGTGGAGATATTTACTGATAAACAGCTACCTACGCAGCATGTTCATGTCGTTCCTAAATGAGCTTTTATCTCTCTCCCCTCACCACAAATCAGATACTTCTACGGAGTTCCCAGTACATTATCCTTTCCCCTGTGTAATTACCTTAACAAGCTGCAGCTGTTTTTATTCTCAGAAGGTTTACTCCTGATATACAGCTGCCTACCCCCTTCGTAAGTGCAGGTCCTAAATGAGCTTTTTCTCTGTTCCCTCACCACAATCCAGATTCTTTTGGGGGAGTTACCAGTACAGTAACCATACCAGGAAGTACTTAATTTATTAAGCTACTGCTTTTCTAAAGCTCAGTGGAGATATTTACTGATAAACAGCTACCTACGCAGCATGTTCATGTCGTTCCTAAATGAGCTTTTATCTCTCTCCCCTCACCACAAATCAGATTCTTCTGAGGAGTTCCCAGTACTTTTTCCTTTCTCCTGTGTAATTACCTTAACAAGCTCCAGCTGTTTTTATTCTCAGAAGGTTTACTCCCTGATATACAGCTGCCTACCCCCTTCGTAAGTGCAGGTCCTAAATGAGCTTTTTTCTCTGTTCCCTCACCACAATCCAGATTCTTTTGGGGAGTTACCAGTACAGTAACCATACCAGGAAGTACTTAATTTATTAAGCCACTGCTTTTCTTAATCTCAGTGGAGATATTTACTGATAAACAGCTACCTACGCAGCATGTTCATGTCGTTCCTAAATGAGCTTTAATCTCTCTCCCCTCACCACAAATCAGATTCTTCTGAGGAGTTCCCAGTACATTATCCTTTCCCCTGTGTAATTACCTTAACAAGCTCCAGCTGTTTTTATTCTCAGAAGGTTTACTCCCTGATATACAGCTGCCTACCCCCTTCGTAAGTGCAGGTCCTAAATGAGCTTTTTTCTCTGTTCCCTCACCACAATCCAGATTCTTTTGGGGAGTTACCAGTACAGTAACCATACCAGGAAGTACTTAATTTATTAAGCTACTGCTTTTCTAAAGCTCAGTGGAGATATTTACTGATAAACAGCTACCTACGCAGCATGTTCATGTCGTTCCTAAATGAGCTTTTATCTCTCTCCCCTCACCACAAATCAGGTTTCTTCTGAGGAGTTCCCAGTACTTTATCCTTTCTCCTGTGTAATTACCTTAACAAGCTCCAGCTGTTTTTATTTTCAGAATGTTTACTCCCTGATATACAGCTGCCCTACCCCCATCGTAAGTGCAGTTCCTAAATGAGCTTTTTTCTCTGTTCCCTCACCACAATCCAGATTCTTTTGGGGAGTTACCAGTACAGTAACCATACCAGGAAGTACTTAATTTATTAAGCTACTGCTTTTTCTTAATCTCAGTGGAGATATTTACTGATAAACAGCTACCTACGCAGCATGTTCATGTCGTTCCTAAATGAGCTTTTATCTCTCTCCCCTCACCACAAATCAGATTCTTCTGAGGAGTTCCCAGTACATTATCCTTTCCCCTGTGTAATTACCTTAACAAGCTCCAGCTGTTTTTATTCTCAGAAGCTTTACTCCCTGATATACAGCTGCCTACCCCCTTCGAAAGTGCAGGTCCTAAATGAGCTTTTTTCTCTCTTCCCTCACCACAATCCAGATTCTTTTGGGGAGTTACCAGTACAGTAACCATACCAGGAAGTACTTAATTTATTAAGCTACTGCTTTTCTTAATCTCAGTGGAGATATTTACTGATAAACAGCTACCTACGCAGCATGTTCATGTCGTTCCTAAATGAGCTTTTAATCTCTATCCCCTCACCACAAATAGATTCTTCAGAGGAGTTCCCAGTACATTATCCTTTCCCCTGTGTAATTACCTTAACAAGCTGCAGCTGTTTTTATTCTCAGAAGCTTTACTCCCTGATATACAGCTGCATACCCCCTTCGTAAGTGCAGGTCCTAAATGAGCTTTTTTCTCTGTTCCCTCACCACAATCCAGATTCTTTTGGGGAGTTACCAGTACAGTAACCATACCAGGAAGTACTTAATTTATTAAGCTACTGCTTTTCTAAAGCTCAGTGGAGATATTTACTGATAAACAGCTACTACGCAGCATGTTCATGTCGTTCCTAATGAGCTTTATCTCTCTCCCCTCACCACAAATCAGATTCTTCTGAGGAGTTCCCAGTACTTTATCCTTTCTCCTGTGTAATTACCTTAACAAGCTCCAGCTGTTTTTATTCTCAGAAGGTTTACTCCCTGATATACAGCTGCCTACCCCCTTCGTAAGTGCAGGTCCTAAATGAGCTTTTTTCTCTGTTCCCTCACCACAATCCAAATTCTTTTGGGAGTTCCCAGTACAGTAAACCATACCAGGAAGTACTTAATTTATTAAGCTACTGCTTTTCTTAATCTCAGTGGAGATATTTACTGATAAACAGCTACCTATGCAGCATGTTCATGTCGTTCCTAAATGAGCTTTATCTCTCTCCCCTCACCACAAATCAGATTCTTCTGAGGAGGTCCCAGTACATTATCCTTTCCCCTGTGTAATTACCTTAACAAGCTCCAGCTGTTTTTATTCTCAGAGGGTTTAGTCCCTGATATACAGCTGCCTACCCCCTTCGTAAGTGCAGGTCCTAAATGAGCTTTTTTCTCTGTTCCCTCACCACAATCCAGATTATTTTGGGGGAGTTACCAGTACAGAAACCATACCAGGAAGTACTTAATTTATTAAGCTACTGCTTTTCTTAATCTCAGTGGAGATATTTACTGATAAACAGCTACCTACGCAGCATGTTCATGTCGTTCCTAAATGAGCTTTTATCTCTCTCCCCTCACCCCAAATCAGATTCTTCTGAGGAGTTCCCAGTACATTATCCTTTCCCCTGTGTAATTACCTTAACAAGCTGCAGCTGTTTTTATTCTCAGAAGCTTTACTCCCTGATTTACAGCTACTTACCCCCTTCGTAAGTGCAGGTCCTAAATGAGCTTTTTTCTCTGTTCCCTCACCACAATCCAGATTCTTTTGGGGAGTTACCAGTACAGTAACCATACCAGGAAGTACTTAATTTATTAAGCTACTGCTTTTCTAAAGCTCAGTGGAGATATTTACTGATAAACAGCTACCTACGCAGCATGTTCATGTCGTTCCTAAATGAGCTTTTATCTCTCTCCCCTCACCACAAATCAGATTCTTCTGAGGTGTTCCCAGTACATTATACTTTCCTGTGTAATTACCTTAACAAGCTGCAGCTGTTTTTATTCTCAGAAGCTTTACTCCCTGATATACAGCTGCCTACCCCCTTCGTAAGTGCAGGTCCTAAATGAGCTTTTTTCTCTGTTCCCTCACCACAATCCAGATTCTTTTGGGGAGTTACCAGTACAGTAACCATACCAGGAAGTACTTAATTTATTAAGCTACTGCTTTTCTAAAGCTCAGTGGAGATATTTACTGATAAACAGCTACCTACGCAGCATGTTCATGTCGTTCATAAATGAGCTTTTATCTCTCTCCCCTCACCACAAATCAGATTTCTTCTGAGGAGTTCCCAGTACATTATCCTTTCCCCTGTGTAATTACCTTAACAAGCTCCAGCTGTTTTTATTCTCAGAAGGTTTACTCCCTGATACACAGCTGCCTACCCCCTTCGTAAGTGCAGGTCCTAAATGAGCTTTTTTCTCTGTTCCCTCACCACAATCCCAGATTCTTTTGGGGAGTTACCAGTACAGTAACCATACCAGGAAGTACTTAATTTATTAAGCTACTGCTTTTCTTAATCTCAGTGGAGATAATTACTGATAAACAGCTACCTACGCAGAATGTTCATGTCGTTCCTAAATGAGCTTTTATCTCTCTCCCCTCACCACAAATCAGATTCTTCTGAGTAGTTCCCAGTACATTATCCTTTCCCCTGTGTAATTACCTTAACAAGATGCAGCTGTTTTTATTCTCAGAAGCTTTACTCCCTGATATACAGCTGCCTAACCCCTTCGTAAGTGCAGGTCCTAAATGAGCTTTTTTCTCTGTTCCCTCACAACAATCCAGATTCTTTTGGGAGTTACCAGTACAGTAACCATACCAGGAAGTACTTAATTTATTAAGCTACTGCTTTTCTTAATCTCAGTGGAGATATTTACTTATAAACAGCTACCTACGCAGCATGTTCATGTCGTTCCTAAATGAGCTTTTATCTCTCTCCCCTCACCAAAAATAAGATTCTTCTGAGGAGTTCCCAGTACATTATCCTTTCCGCTGTGTAATTACCTTAACAAGCTGCAGCTGTTTTTATTCTCAGAAGCTTTACTCCCTGATATACAGCTGCCTACCCCCTTCGTAAGTGCAGGTCCTAAATGAGCTTTTTTCTCTGTTCCCTCACCACAATCCAGATTCTTTTGGGGAGTTACCAGTACAGTAACCATACCAGGAAGTACTTAATTTATTAAGCTACTGCTTTTCTAAAGCTCAGTGGAGATATTTACTGATAAACAGCTACCTACGCAGCATGTTCATGTCGTTCCTAAATGAGCTTTTATCTCTCTCCCCTCACCACAAATCAGATTCTTCTGAGGAGTTCCCAGTACTTTATCCTTTCTCCTGTGTAATTACCTTAACAATCTCCAGCTGTTTTTATTCTCAAAAGGTTTACTCCCTGATATACAGCTGCCTACCCCCTTCGTAAGTGCAGGTCCTAAATGAGCTTTTTTCTTGTTCCCTCACCACAATCCAGATTCTTTTGGGGAGTTACCAGTACAGTAACCATACCAGGAAGTAATTAATTTATTAAGCTACTGCTTTTCTTATCTCAGTGGAGATATTTACTGATAACAAGCTACCTACGCAGCATGTTCATGTCGTTCCTAAATGAGCTTTTATCTCTCTCCCCTCACCACAAATCAGATTCTTCTGAGGAGTTCCCAGTACATTATCCTTTCCCCTGTGTAATTACCTTAACAAGCTCCAGCTGTTTTTATTCTCAGAAGGTTTAGTCACTGATATACAGCTGCCTACCCTCTTCGTATGTGCAGGTCCTAAATGAGCTTTTTTCTCTGTTCCCTCACCACAATCCAGATTCTTTTGGGGAGTTACGTTACAGTAACCATACCAGGAAGTACTTAATTTATTAAGCTACTGCTTTTCTTAATCTCAGTGGAGATATTTACTGATAAACAGCTACCTACGCAGCATGTTCATGTCGTTCCTAAATGAGCTTTTATCTCTCTCCCCTCACCACAAATCAGATTCTTCTGAGGAGTTCCAGTAACATTATCCTTTCCCCTGTGTAATTACCTTAACAAGCTCCAGCTATTTTTATTCTCAGAAGCTTTACTCCCTGATATACAGCTGCCTATCCCCTTCGAAAGTGCAGGTCCTAAATGAGCTTTTTTCTCTGTTCCCTCACCACAATCCAGATTCTTTTGGGGAGTTACCAGTACAGTAACCATACCAGGAGAGTACTTAATTTATTAAGCTACTGCTTTTCTTAATCTCAGTGGAGATATTTACTGATAAACAGCTACCTACGCAGCATGTTCTTGTCGTTCCTAAATGAGCTTTTATCTCTCTCCCCTCACCACAAATCAGATTCTTCTGAGGAGTTACCAGTACATTATCCTTTCCCCTGTGTAATTACCTTAACAAGCTGCAGCTGTTTTTATTCTCAGAAGCTTTACTCCCTGATATACAGCTGCCTACCCCCTTCGTAAGTGCAGGTCCTAAATGAGCTTTTTTCTCTGTTCCCTCACCACAATCCAGATTCTTTTGGGGAGTTACCAGTACAGTAACCATACCAGAGAGTACTTAATTTATTAAGCTACTGCTTTTCTAAAGCTCAGTGGAGATATTTACTGATAAACAGCTACCTACGCAGCATGTTCATGTCGTTCCTAAATGAGCTTTTATGTCTCTCCCCTCACCACAAATCAGATTCTTCTGAGGAGTTCCCAGTACTTTATCCTTTCTCCTGTGTAATTACCTTAACAAGCTCCAGCTGTTTTTATTCTCAGAAGGTTTACTCCCTGATATACAGCTGCCTACCCCCTTCATAAGTGCAGGTCCTAAATGAGCTTTTTTCTCTGTTCCCTCACCACAATCCAGATTCTTTTGGGGAGTTACCAGTACAGTAACCATACAGGAAGTACTTAATTTATTAAGCTACTGCTTTTCTTAATCTCAGTGGAGATATTTACTGATAAACAGCTACCTACGCAGCATGTTCATGTCTTTCCTAAATGAGCTTTTATCTCTCTCCCCTCACCACAAATCAGATTCTTCTGAGGAGTTCCCAGTACATTATCCTTTCCCCTGTGTAATTACCTTAACAAGATGCAGCTGTTTTTATTCTCAGAAGCTTTACTCCCTGATATACAGCTGCCTACCCCCTTCGTAAGTGCAAGTCCTAAATGAGCTTTTTTTCTCTGTTCCCTCACCACAATCCAGATTCTTTTGGGGAGTTACCAGTACAGTACCATACCAGGAAGTACTTAATTTATTAAGCTACTGCTTTTCTAAAGCTCAGTGGAGATATTTACTGATAAACAGCTACCTACGCAGCATGTTCATGTCGTTCCTAAATGAGCTTTTATCTCTCTCCCTCACCACAAATCAGATTCTTCTGAGGGGTTCCCAGTACATTATCCTTTCCCCTGTGTAATTACCTTAACAAGCTCCAGCTGTTTTTATTCTCAGAAGGTTTAGTCCCTGATATTCAGCTGCCTACCCCCTTCGTAAGTGCAGGTCCTAAATGAGCTTTTTTCTCTGTTCCCTCACCACAATCCAGATTCTTTTGGGGAGTTACCAGTACAGTAACCATACCAGGAAGTACTTAATTTATTAAGCTACTGCTTTTCTTAATCTCAGTGGAGATATTTACTGATAAACAGCTACCTACGCAGCATGTTCATGTCGTTCCTAAATGAGCTTTTATCTCTCTCCCCTCACCACAAATCAGATTCTTCTGAGGAGTTCCCAGTACATTATCCTTTCCCCTGTGTTATTACATTAACAAGCTCCAGCTGTTTTTATTCTCAGAAGGTTTACTCCCTGATATACAGCTGCCTACACCCTTCGTAAGTGCAGGTCCTAAATGAGCTTTTTTCTCTGTTCCCTCACCACAATCCAGATTCTTTTGGGGAGTTACCAGTACAGTAACCATACCAGGAAGTACTTAATTTATTAAGCTACTGCTTTTCTTAATCTCAGTGGAGATATTTACTGATAAACAGCTACCTACGCAGCATGTTCATGTCGTTCCTAAATGAGCTTTTATCTCTCTCCCCTCACCACAAATCAGATTCTTCTGAGGAGTTCCCAGTACATTATCCTTTCCCTGTGTAATTACCTTAACAAGCTCCAGCTGTTTTTATTCTCAGAAGGTTTACTCCCTGATATACAGCTGCCCTACCCCCTTCCTAAGTGCAGGTCCTAAATGAGCTTTTTTCTCTGTTCCCTCACCACAATCCAGATTCTTTTGGGGAGTTACCAGTACAGTAACCATACCAGGAAGTACTTAACTTATTAAGCTACTGCTTTTCTAAAGCTCAGTGGAGATATTTACTGATAAACAGCTACCTAAGCAGCATGTTCATGTCGTTCCTAAATGAGCTTTTATCTCTCTCCCCTCACCACAAATCAGATTCTTCTGAGGAGTTCCCAGTACTTTATCCTTTCCCTGTGTAATTACCTTAACAATCTCCAGCTGTTTTTATTCTCAGAAGGTTTACTCCCTGATATACAGCTGCCTACCCCCTTCGTAAGTGCAGGTCCTAAATGAGCTTTTTTCTCTGTTCCCTCACCACAATCTAGATTCTTTTGGGGAGTTACCAGTACAGTAACCATACCAGGAAGTACTTAATTTATTAAGCTACTGCTTTTCTTAATCTCAGTGGAGATATTTCCTGATAAACAGCTACCTACGCAGCATGTTCATGTCGTTCCTAAATGAGCTTTTATCTCTCTCCCCTCACCATAAATCAGATTCTTCTGAGGAGTTCCCAGTACATTATCCTTTCCCCTGTGTAATACCTTAACAAGCTGCAGCTGTTTTTATTCTCAGAAGCTTTACTCCCTGATATACAGCTGCCTACCCCCTTCGTAAGTGCAGGTCCTAAATGAGCTTTTTTCTCTGTTCCCTCACCACAATCCAGATTCTTTGGGGGAGTTACCAGTACAGTAACCATACAGGAAGTACTTAATTTATTAAGCTACTGCTTTTCTAAATCTCAGTGTAGATATTTACTGTTAAACATCTACCTACGCAGCATGTGCATGTCGTTCCTAAATGAGCTTTTATCTCTCTCCCTCACCACAAATCAGATTCTTCTGAGGAGTTCCCAGTACTTTATCCTTTCTCCTGTGTAATTACCTTAAAAAGCTCCAGCTGTTTTTATTCTCAGAAGGTTTACTCCCCTGATATACATCTGCCTACCCCCTTCGTAAGTGCAGGTCCTAAATGAGCTTTTTTCTCTGTTCCCTCACCACAATCCAGATTCTTTTGGGGAGTTACAGTACAGTAACCATACCAGGAAGTACTTAATTTATTAAGCTACTGCTTTTCTTAATCTCAGTGGAGATATTTACTGATAAACAGCTACCTAGGCAGCATGTTCATGTCGTTCTAAATGAGCTTTTATCTCTCTCCCCTCACCACAAATCAGATTCTTCTGAGACTTCCCAGTACATTATCCTTTCCCCCTGTGTAATTACCTTAACAAGCTCCAGCTGTTTTGATTCTCAAAAGGTTTAGTCCCTGATATTGCTGCCTACCCCCCTTCGTAAGTGCAGGTCCTAAATGAGCTTTTTTCTCTGTTCCCTCACCACAATCCAGATTCTTTTGGGGAGTTACCAGTACAGTAACCATACCAGGAAGTACGTAATTTATTAAGCTACTGCTTTTCTTAATCTCAGTGGAGATATTTACTGATAAACAGCTACCTACGCAGCATGTTCATGTCGTTCCTAAATGGAGCTTTTATCTCTCTCCCCTCACCACAAATCAGATTCTTCTGAGGAGTTCCCAGTACATTATCCTTTCCCCTGTGTAATTACCTTAACAAGCTCAGCTGTTTTTTATTCTCAGAAGGTTTAGTCCCTGATATACAGCTGCCTACCCCCTTCGTAAGTGCAGGTCCTAAATGAGCTTTTTTCTCTGTTCCCTCACCACAATCCAGATTCTATTGGGGAGTTACCAGTACAGTAACCATACCAGGAAGTACTTAATTTATTAAGCTACTGCTTTTCTTAATCTCAGTGGAGATATTTACTGATAAACAGCTACCTACGCAGCATGTTCATGTCGTTCCTAAATGAGCTTTTATCTCTCTCCCCTCACCACAAATCAGATTCTTCTGAGGAGTTCCCAGTACATTATCCTTTCCCCTGTGTAATTACCTTAACAAGCTCCAGCTGTTTTTATTCTCAGAAGGTTTACTCCCTGATATACAGCTGCCTACCCCCTTCCTAAGTGCAGGTCCTAAATGAGCTTTTTTCTCTGTTCCCTCACCACAATCCAGATTCTTTTGGGGAGTTACCAGTACAGTAACCATACCAGGAAGTACTTAACTTATTAAGCTACTGCTTTTCTAAAGCTCAGTGGAGATATTTACTGATAAACAGCTACCTAAGCAGCATGTTCATGTCGTTCCTAAATGAGCTTTTATCTCTCTCCCCTCACCACAAATCAGATTCTTCTGAGGAGTTCCCAGTACTTTATCCTTTCCCCTGTGTAATTACCTTAACAATCTCCAGCTGTTTTTATTCTCAGAAGGTTTACTCCCTGATATACAGCTGCCTACCCCCTTCGTAAGTGCAGGTCCTAAATGAGCTTTTTTCTCTGTTCCCTCACCACAATCTAGATTCTTTTGGGGAGTTACCAGTACAGTAACCATACCAGGAAGTACTTAATTTATTAAGCTACTGCTTTTCTTAATCTCAGTGGAGATATTTCCTGATAAACAGCTACCTACGCAGCATGTTCATGTCGTTCCTAAATGAGCTTTTATCTCTCTC
The DNA here is from genome assembly GCF_023159225.1 of Perognathus longimembris pacificus. NCBI lineage: Eukaryota > Metazoa > Chordata > Mammalia > Rodentia > Heteromyidae > Perognathus > Perognathus longimembris. Next base: position 20,345 of record NW_025956491.1, read on the forward strand.
CCCTCACCATAAATCAGATTCTTCTGAGGAGTTCCCAGTACATTATCCTTTCCCCTGTGTAATTACCTTAAGAAGCTGCAGCTGTTTTTATTCTCAGAAGCTTTACTCCCTGATATACAGCTGCCTACCCCCTTCGTATGTGCTGGTCCTAAATGAGCTTTTTTCTCTGTTCCCTCACCACAATCCAGATTCTTTGGGGGAGTTACCAGTACAGTAACCATACCAGGAAGTACTTAATTTATTAAGCTACTGCTTTTCTAAATCTCAGTGTAGATATTTACTGTTAAACATCTACCTACGCAGCATGTGCATGTCGTTCCTAAATGAGCTTTTATCTCTCTCCCCTCACCACAAATCAGATTCTTCTGAGGAGTTCCCAGTACTTTATCCTTTCTCCTGTGTAATTACCTTAAAAAGCTCCAGCTGTTTTTATTCTCAGAAGGTTTACTCCCTGATATACATCTGCCTACCCCCTTCGTAAGTGCAGGTCCTAAATGAGCTTTTTTCTCTGTTCCCTCACCACAATCCAGATTCTTTTGGGGAGTTACCAGTACAGTAACCATACCAGGAAGTACTTAATTTATTAAGCTACTGCTTTTCTTAATCTCAGTGGAGATATTTACTGATAAACAGCTACCTAGGCAGCATGTTCATGTCGTTCCTAAATGAGCTTTTATCTCTCTCCCCTCACCACAAATCAGATTCTTCTGAGGACTTCCCCGTACATTATCCTTTCCCCTGTGTAATTACCTTAACAAGCTCCAGCTGTTTTGATTCTCAAAAGGTTTAGTCCCTGATATTGCTGCCTACCCCCTTCGTAAGTGCAGGTCCTAAATGAGCTTTTTTCTCTGTTCCCTCACCACAATCCAGATTCTTTTGGGGAGTTACCAGTACAGTAACCATACCAGGAAGTACGTAATTTATTAAGCTACTGCTTTTCTTAATCTCAGTGGAGATATTTACTGATAAACAGCTACCTACGCAGCATGTTCATGTCGTTCCTAAATGAGCTTTTATCTCTCTCCCCTCACCACGAATCAGATTCTTCTGAGGAGTTCCCAGTACATTATCGTTTCCCCTGTGTAATTACCATAACAAGCTGCCGCTGTTTTTATTCTCAGAAGCTTTACTCCCTGATATACAGCTGCCTACCCCCTTCGTAAGTGCAGGTCCTAAATGAGCTTTTTTCTCTGTTCCCTCACCACAATCCAGAATCTTTTGGGGAGTTACCAGTACAGTAACCATACCAGGAAGTACTTAATTTATTAAGCTACTGCTTTTCTAAAGCTCAGTGGAGATATTTACTGATAAACAGCTACCTACGCAGCATGTTCATGTCGTTCCTAAATGAGCTTTTATCTCTCTCCCCTCACCACAAATCAGATTCTTCTGAGGAGTTCCCAGTACTTTATCCTTTCTCCTGTGTGATTACCTTAACAAGCTCCAGCTGTTTTTATTCTCAGAAGCTTTACTCCCTGATATACAGCTGCCTACCCCCCTTCGTAAGTGCAGGTCCTAAATGAGCTCTTTTCTCTGTTCCCTCACCACAATCCAGATTCTTTTGGGGAGTTACCAGTACAGTAACCATACCAGGAAGTACTTAATTTATTAAGCTACTGCTTTTCTTAATCTCAGTGGAGATATTTACTGATAAACAGCTACCTACGCAGCATGTTCATGTCTTTCCTAATTGAGCTTTTATCTCTCTCCCCTCACCACAAATCAGATTCTTCTGAGGAGTTCCCAGTACATTATCCTTTCCCCTGTTTAATTACCTTAACAAACTGCAGCTGTTTTTATTCTCAGAAGCTTTACTCCCTGATATACAGCTGCCTACCCCCTTCGTAAGTGCAGGTCCTAAATGAGCTTTTTTCTCAGTTCCCTCACCACAATCCAGATTCTTTGGGGGAGTTACCAGTACAGTAACCATACCAGGAGGTACTTAATTTATTAAGCTACTGCTTTTCTAAAGCTCAGTGTAGATATTTACTGTTAAACATCTACCTACGCAGCATGTGCACGTCGTTCCTAAATGAGCTTTTATCTCTCTCCCCTCACCACAAATCAGATTCTTCTGAGGAGTTCCCAGTACTTTATCCTTTCTCCTGTGTAATTACCTTAAAAAGCTCCAGCTGTTTTGATTCTCAAAAGGTTTAGTCCCTGATATATTGCTGCCTACCCCCTTCGTAAGTGCAGGTCCTAAATGAGCTTTTTTCTCTGTTCCCTCACCACAATCCAGATTCTTTTGGGGAGTTACCAGTACAGTAACCATACCAGGAAGTACGTAATTTATTAAGCTACTGCTTTTCTTAATCTCAGTGGAGATATTTACTGATAAACAGCTACCTACGCAGCATGTTCATGTCGTTCCTAAATGAGCTTTTATCTCTCTCCCCTCACCACGAATCAGATTCTTCTGAGGAGTTCCCAGTACATTATCGTTTCCCCCTGTGTAATTACCATAATAAGCTGCCGCTGTTTTTATTCTCAGAAGCTTTACTCCCTGATATACAGCTGCCTACCCCCTTCGTAAGTGCAGGTCCTAAATGAGCTTTTTTCTCTGTTCCCTCACCACAATCCAGAATCTTTTGGGGAGTTACCAGTACAGTAACCATACCAGGAAGTACTTAATTTATTAAGCTACTTCTTTTCTAAAGCTCAGTGGAGATATTTCCTGATAAACAGCTACCTACGCAGCATGTTCATGTCGTTCCTAAATGAGCTTTTATCTCTCTCCCCTCACCACAAATCAGGTTCTTCTGAGGAGTTCCCAGTACTTTATCCTTTCTCCTGTGTAATTACCTTAACAAGCTCCAGCTGTTTTTATTTTCAGAAGGTTTACTCCCTGATATACAGCTGCCTACCCCCTTCGTAAGTGCAGTTCCTAAATGAGCTTTTTTCTCTCTTCCCTCACCACAATCCAGATTCTTTTGGGGAGTTACCAGTACAGTAACCATACCAGGAAGTACTTAATTTATTAAGCTACTGCTTTTCTTAATCTCAGTGGAGATATTTACTGATAAACAGCTACCTACACAGCATGTTCATGTCGTTCCTAAATGAGCTTTTATCTCTCTCCCCTCACCACAAATCAGATTCTTCTGAGGAGTTCCCAGTACATTATCCTTTCCCCTGTGTAATTACCTTAACAAGCTCCAGCTGTTTTTATTCTCAGAAGGTTTACTCCCTGATATACAGCTGCCTACCCCCTTCGTAAGTGCAGGTCCTAAATGAGCTTTTTTCTCTGTTCCCTCACCACAATCCAGATTCTTTTGGGGAGTTAGCAGTACAGTAACCATACCAGGAAGTACTTAATTTATTAAGCTACTGCTTTTCTTAATCTCAGTGGAGATATTTACTGATAAACAGCTACCTACGCAGCATGTTCATGTCGTTCCTAAATGAGCTTTTATCTCTCTCCCCTCACCACAAATCAGATTCTTCTGAGGAGTTCCCAGTACATTATCCTTTCCCCTGTGTAATTACCTTAACAAGCTCCAGCTGTTTTTATTCTCAGAAGGTTTACTCCCTGATATACAGCTGCCTACCCCCTTCGTAAGTGCAGGTCCTAAATGAGCTTTTTTCTCTGTTCCCTCACCACAATCCAGATTCTTTTGGGGAGTTACCAGTACAGTAACCATACCAGGAAGTACTTAATTTATTAAGCTACTGCTTTTCTTAATCTCAGTGAAGATATTTACTGATAAACAGCTACCTACGCAGCATGTTCATGTCGTTCCTAAATGAGCTTTTATCTCTCTCCCCTCACCACAAATCAGATTCTTCTGAGGAGTTCCCAGTACATTATCCTTTCCCCTGTGTAATTACCTTACCAAGATGCAGCTGTTTTTATTCTCAGAAGGTTTACTCCCTGATATACAGCTGCCTACCCCCTTCGTAAGTGCAGGTCCTAAATGAGCTTTTTTCTCTGTTCCCTCACCACAATCCAGATTCTTTTGGGGAGTTACCAGTACAGTAACCATACCAGGAAGTACTTAATTTATTAAGCTACTGCTTTTCTTAATCTCAGTGGAGATATTTACTGATAAACAGCTACCTACGCAGCATGTTCATGTCGTTCCTAAATGAGCTTTTATCCCTTCCCCTCACCACAAATCAGATTCTTCTGAGGAGTTCCCAGTACATTATCCTTTCCCCTGTGTAATTACCTTAACAAGCTCCAGCTGTTTTTATTCTCAGAAGGTTTACTCCCTGATATACAGCTGCCTACCCCCTTCGTAAGTGCAGGTCCTAAATTAGCTTTTTTCTCTGTTCCCTCACCACAATCCAGATTCTTTTGGGGAGTTAGCAGTACAGTAACCATACCAGGAAGTACTTAATTTATTAAGCTCCTGCTTTTCTTAATCTCAGTGGAGATATTTACTGATAAACAGCTACCTACGCAGCATGTTCATGTCGTTCCTAAATGAGCTTTTATCCCTTCCCCTCACCACAAATCAGATTCTTCTGAGGAGTTCCCAGTACATTATCCTTTCCCATGTGTAATTACCTTAACAAGCTCCAGCTGTTTTTATTCTCAGAAGGTTTACTCCCTGATATACAGCTGCCTACCCCCTTCGTAAGTGCAGGTCCTAAATGAGCTTTTTTCTCTGTTCCCTCACCACAATCCAGATTCTTTTGGGGAGTTACCAGTACAGTAACCATACCAGGAAGTACTTAATTTATTAAGCTACTGCTTTTCTAAAGCTCAGTGGAGATATTTACTGATAAACAGCTACCTACGCAGCATGTTCATGTCGTTCCTAAATGAGCTTTTATCTCTCTCCCCTCACCACAAATCAGATTCTTCTGAGGAGTTCCCAGTACTTTATCCTTTCTCCTGTGTAATTACCTTAACAATCTCCAGCTGTTTTTATTCTCAGAAGGTTTACTCCCTGATATACAGCTGCCTACCCCCTTCGTAAGTGCAGGTCCTAAATGAGCTTTTTTCTCTGTTCCCTCACCACAATCCAGATTCTTTTGGGGAGTTACCAGTACAGTAACCATACCAGGAAGTACTTAATTTATTAAGCTACTGCTTTTCTTAATCTCAGTGGAGATATTTACTGATAAACAGCTACCTACGCAGCATGTTCATGTCGTTCCTAAATGAGCTTTTATCTCTCTCCCCTCACCACAAATCAGATTCTTCTGAGGAGTTCCCAGTACATTATCCTTTCCCCTGTGTAATTACCTTAACAAGCTCCAGCTGTTTTTATTCTCAGAAGGTTTACTCCCTGATATACAGCTGCCTACCCCCTTCGTAAGTGCAGGTCCTAAATGAGCTTTTTTCTCTGTTCCCTCACCACAATCCAGATTCTTTTGGGGAGTTACCAGTACAGTAACCATACCAGGAAGTACTTAATTTATTAAGCTACTGCTTTTCTTAATCTCAGTGAAGATATTTACTGATAAACAGCTACCTACGCAGCATGTTCATGTCGTTCCTAAATGAGCTTTTATCTCTCTCCCCTCACCACAAATCAGATTCTTCTGAGGAGTTCCCAGTACATTATCCTTTCCCCTGTGTAATTACCTTACCAAGATGCAGCTGTTTTTATTCTCAGAAGGTTTACTCCCTGATATACAGCTGCCTACCCCCTTCGTAAGTGCAGGTCCTAAATGAGCTTTTTTCTCTGTTCCCTCACCACAATCCAGATTCTTTTGGGGAGTTACCAGTACAGTAACCATACCAGGAAGTACTTAATTTATTAAGCTACTGCTTTTCTTAATCTCAGTGGAGATATTTACTGATAAACAGCTACCTACGCAGCATGTTCATGTCGTTCCTAAATGAGCTTTTATCCCTTCCCCTCACCACAAATCAGATTCTTCTGAGGAGTTCCCAGTACATTATCCTTTCCCCTGTGTAATTACCTTAACAAGCTCCAGCTGTTTTTATTCTCAGAAGGTTTACTCCCTGATATACAGCTGCCTACCCCCTTCGTAAGTGCAGGTCCTAAATTAGCTTTTTTCTCTGTTCCCTCACCACAATCCAGATTCTTTTGGGGAGTTAGCAGTACAGTAACCATACCAGGAAGTACTTAATTTATTAAGCTCCTGCTTTTCTTAATCTCAGTGGAGATATTTACTGATAAACAGCTACCTACGCAGCATGTTCATGTCGTTCCTAAATGAGCTTTTATCCCTTCCCCTCACCACAAATCAGATTCTTCTGAGGAGTTCCCAGTACATTATCCTTTCCCCTGTGTAATTACCTTAACAAGCTCCAGCTGTTTTTATTCTCAGAAGGTTTACTCCCTGATATACAGCTGCCTACCCCCTTCGTAAGTGCAGGTCCTAAATGAGCTTTTTTCTCTGTTCCCTCACCACAATCCAGATTCTTTTGGGGAGTTACCAGTACAGTAACCATACCAGGAAGTACTTAATTTATTAAGCTACTGCTTTTCTAAAGCTCAGTGGAGATATTTACTGATAAACAGCTACCTACGCAGCATGTTCATGTCGTTCCTAAATGAGCTTTTATCTCTCTCCCCTCACCACAAATCAGATTCTTCTGAGGAGTTCCCAGTACTTTATCCTTTCTCCTGTGTAATTACCTTAACAATCTCCAGCTGTTTTTATTCTCAGAAGGTTTACTCCCTGATATACAGCTGCCTACCCCCTTCGTAAGTGCAGGTCCTAAATGAGCTTTTTTCTCTGTTCCCTCACCACAATCCAGATTCTTTTGGGGAGTTACCAGTACAGTAACCATACCAGGAAGTACTTAATTTATTAAGCTACTGCTTTTCTTAATCTCAGTGGAGATATTTACTGATAAACAGCTACCTACGCAGCATGTTCATGTCGTTCCTAAATGAGCTTTTATCTCTCTCCCCTCACCACAAATCAGATTCTTCTGAGGAGTTCCCAGTACATTATCCTTTCCCCTGTGTAATTACCTTAACAAGCTCCAGCTGTTTTTATTGTCAGAAGATTTACTCCCTGATATACAGCTGCCTATCCCCTTCGTAATTGCAGGTCCAAAATGCGCTTTTTTCTCTGTTCCCTCACCACAATCCAGATTCTTTTCGGGAGTTACCAGTACAGTAACCATACCAGGAAGTACTTAATTTATTAAGCTACTGCTTTTCTTAATCTCAGTGGAGATATTTACTGATAATCAGCTACCTAAGAAGCATGTACATGTAGTTCTTAAATGAGCTTTTATCTCTCTCCCCTCACCACAAATCAGATTCTTCTGAGGAGTTCCCAGTACATTATCCTTTCCCCTGTGTAATTACCTTAACAAGCTGCAGCTTTTTTTATTCTCAGAAGCTTTACTCCCTGATATACAGCCGCCTACCCCCTTCGTAAGTGCAGGTCCTAAATGAGCTTTTTTCTCTGTTCCCTCACCACAATCCAGATTCTTTTGGGGAGTTACCAGTACAGTAACCATACCAGGAAGTACTTAATTTATTAACCTCCTGCTTTTCTTAATCTCAGTGGAGATATTTAGTGATAAACAGCTACCTAAGCAGCATGTTCATGTCGTTCCTAAATGAGCTTTTATCTCTCTCCCCTCACCACAAATCAGATTCTTCTGAGGAGTTCCCAGTACATTATCCTTTCCCCTGTGTAATTACCTTAACAAGCTCCAGCTGTTTTTATTCTCAGAAGGTTTAGTCCCTGATATACAGCTGCCTACCCCCCTTCGTAAGTGCAGGTCCTAAATGAGCTTTTTTCTCTGTTCCCTCACCACAATCCAGATTCTTTTGGGGAGTTACCAGTACAGTAACCATACCAGGAAGTACTTAATTTATTAAGCTACTGCTTTTCTTAATCTCAGTGGAGATATTTACTGATAAACAGCTACCTACGCAGCATGTTCATGTCGTTCCTAAATGAGCTTTTATCTCTCTCCCCTCACCACAAATCAGATTCTTCTGAGGAGTTCCCAGTACATTATCCTTTCCCCTGTGTAATTACCTTAACAAGCTCCAGCTGTTTTTATTCTCAGAGGGTTTAGTCCCTGATATACAGCTGCCTACCCCCTTCGTAAGTGCAGGTCCTAAATGAGGTTTTTTCTCTGTTCCCTCACCACAATCCAGATTCTTTTGGGGAGTTACCAGTACAGTAACCATACCAGGAAGTACTTAATTTATTAAGGTACTGCTTTTCTAAAGCTCAGTGGAGATATTTACTGATAAACAGCTACCTACGCAGCATGTTCATGTCGTTCCTAAATGAGCTTTTATCTCTCTCCCCTCACCACAAATCAGATTCTTCTGAGGAGTTCCCAGTACTTTATCCTTTCTCCTGTGTAATTACCTTAACAAGCTCCAGCTGTTTTTATTCTCAGAAGGTTTACTCCCTGATATACAGCTGCCTACCCCCTTCGTAAGTGCAGGTCCTAAATGAGCTTTTTTCTCTGTTCCCTCACCACAATCCAGATTCTTTTGGGGAGTTACCAGTACAGTAACCATACCAGGAAGTACTTAATTTATTAAGCTACTGCTTTTCTTAATCTCAGTGGAGATATTTACTGATAAACAGGTACCTACGCAGCATGTTCATGTCGTTCCTAAATGAGCTTTTATCCCTTCCCCTCACCACAAATCAGATTCTTCTGAGGAGTTCCCAGTACATTATCCTTTCCCCTGTGTAATTACCTTAACAAGCTCCAGCTGTTTTTATTCTCAGAAGGTTTACTCCCTGATATACAGCTGCCTACCCCCTTCGTAAGTGCAGGTCCTAAATTAGCTTTTTTCTCTGTTCCCTCACCACAATCCAGATTCTTTTGGGGAGTTAGCAGTACAGTAACCATACCAGGAAGTACTTAATTTATTAAGCTCCTGCTTTTCTTAATCTCAGTGGAGATATTTACTGATAAACAGCTACCTACGCAGCATGTTCATGTCGTTCCTAAATGAGCTTTTATCCCTTCCCCTCACCACAAATCAGATTCTTCTGAGGAGTTCCCAGTACATTATCCTTTCCCCTGTGTAATTACCTTAACAAGCTCCAGCTGTTTTTATTCTCAGAAGGTTTACTCCCTGATATACAGCTGCCTACCCCCCTTCGTAAGTGCAGGTCCTAAATGAGCTTTTTTCTCTGTTCCCTCACCACAATCCAGATTCTTTTGGGGAGTTACCAGTACAGTAACCATACCAGGAAGTACTTAATTTATTAAGCTACTGCTTTTCTTAATCTCAGTGAAGATATTTACTGATAAACAGCTACCTACGCAGCATGTTCATGTCGTTCCTAAATGAGCTTTTATCTCTCTCCCCTCACCACATATCAGATTCTTCTGAGGAGTTCCCAGTACATTATCCTTTCCACTGTGTAATTACCTTACCAAGATGCAGCTGTTTTTATACTCAGAAGCTTTACTCCCTGATATACAGCTGCCTACCCCCTTCGTAAGTGCAGGTCCTAAATGAGCTTTTTTCTCTGTTCCCTCACCACAATCCAGATTCTTTTGGGGAGTTACCAGTACAGTAACCATACCAGGAAGTACTTAATTTATTAAGCTACTGCTTTTCTAAAGCTCAGTGGAGATATTTACTGATAAACAGCTACCTACGCAGCATGTTCATGTCGTTCCTAAATGAGCTTTTATCTCTCTCCCCTCACCACAAATCAGATTCTTCTGAGGAGTTCCCAGTACTTTATCCTTTCTCCTGTGTAATTACCTTAACAAGCTCCAGCTGTTTTTATACTCAGAAGCTTTACTCCCTGATATACAGCTGCCTACCCCCTTCGTAATTGCAGGTCCTAAATGAGCTTTTTTCTCTGTTCCCTCACCACAATCCAGATTCTTTTGGGGAGTTACCAGTACAGTAACCATACCAGGAAGTACTTAATTTATTAAGCTCCTGCTTTTCTTAATCTCAGTGGAGATATTTACTGATAAACAGCTACCTACGCAGCATGTTCATGTCGTTCCTAAATGAGCTTTTATCCCTTCCCCTCACCACAAATCAGATTCTTCTGAGGAGTTCCCAGTACATTATCCTTTCCCCTGTGTAATTACCTTTACAAGCTCCAGCTGTTTTTATTCTCAGAAGGTTTACTCCCTGATATACAGCTGCCTACCCCCTTCGTAAGTGCAGGTCCTAAATTAGCTTTTTTCTCTGTTCCCTCACCACAATCCAGATTCTTTTGGGGAGTTAGCAGTACAGTAACCATACCAGGAAGTACTTAATTTATTAAGCTCCTGCTTTTCTTAATCTCAGTGGAGATATTTACTGATAAACAGCTACCTACGCAGCATGTTCATGTCGTTCCTAAATGAGCTTTTATCCCTTCCCCTCACCACAAATCAGATTCTTCTGAGGAGTTCCCAGTACATTATCCTTTCCCCTGTGTAATTACCTTAACAAGCTCCAGCTGTTTTTATTCTCAGAAGGTTTACTCCCTGATATACAGCTGCCTACCCCCTTCGTAAGTGCAGGTCCTAAATGAGCTTTTTTCTCTGTTCCCTCACCACAATCCAGATTCTTTTGGGGAGTTACCAGTACAGTAACCATACCAGGAAGTACTTAATTTATTAAGCTACTGCTTTTCTTAATCTCAGTGAAGATATTTACTGATAAACAGCTACCTACGCAGCATGTTCATGTCGTTCCTAAATGAGCTTTTATCTCTCTCCCCTCACCACAAATCAGATTCTTCTGAGGAGTTCCCAGTACATTATCCTTTCCACTGTGTAATTACCTTACCAAGATGCAGCTGTTTTTATACTCAGAAGCTTTACTCCCTGATATACAGCTGCCTACCCCCTTCGTAAGTGCAGGTCCTAAATGAGCTTTTTTCTCTGTTCCCTCACCACAATCCAGATTCTTTTGGGGAGTTACCAGTACAGTAACCATACCAGGAAGTACTTAATTTATTAAGCTACTGCTTTTCTAAAGCTCAGTGGAGATATTTACTGATAAACAGCTACCTACGCAGCATGTTCATGTCGTTCCTAAATGAGCTTTTATCTCTCTCCCCTCACCACAAATCAGATTCTTCTGAGGAGTTCCCAGTACTTTATCCTTTCTCCTGTGTAATTACCTTAACAAGCTCCAGCTGTTTTTATTCTCAGAAGGTTTACTCCCTGATATACAGCTGCCTACCCCCTTCGTAAGTGCAGGTCCTAAATGAGCTTTTTTCTCTGTTCCCTCACCACAATCCAGATTCTTCTGGGGAGTTACCAGTACAGTAACCATACCAGGAAGTACTTAATTTATTAAGCTACTGCTTTTCTTAATCTCAGTGGAGATATTTACTGATAAACAGCTACCTACGCAGCATGTTCATGTCGTTCCTAAATGAGCTTTTATCTCTCTCCCCTCACCACAAATCAGATTCTTCTGAGGATTTCCCAGTACATTATCCTTTCCCCTGTGTAATTACCTTAACAAGCTCCAGCTGTTTTTATTCTCAGAAGGTTTACTCCCTGATATACAGCTGCCTACCCCCTTCGTAAGTGCAGGTCCTAAATGAGCTTTTTTCTCTGTTCCCTCACCACAATCCAGATTCTTTTGGGGAGTTACCAGTACAGTAACCATACCAGGAAGTACTTAATTTATTAAGCTACTGCTTTTCTTAATCTCAGTGGAGATATTTACTGATAAACAGCTACCTACGCAGGATGTTCATGTCGTTCCTAAATGAGCTTTTATCTCTCTCCCCTCACCACAAATCAGATTCTTCTGAGGAGTTTCCAGTACATTATCCTTTCCACTGTGTAATTACCTTACCAAGATGCAGCTGTTTTTATACTCAGAAGCTTTACTCCCTGATATACTGCTGCCTACCCCCTTCGTAAGTGCAGGTCTCCTAAATGAGCTTTTTTCTCTGTTCCCTCACCACAATCCAGATTCTTTTGGGGAGTTACCAGTACAGTAACCATACCAGGAAGTACTTAATTTATTAAGCTACTGATTTTCTAAAGCTCAGTGGAGATATTTACTGATAAACAGCTACCTACGCAGCATGTTCATGTCGTTCCTAAATGAGCTTTTATCTCTCTCCCCTCACCACAAATCAGATTCTTCTGAGGAGTTCCAGTACTTTATCCTTTCTCCTGTGTAATTACCTTAACAAGCTCCAGCTGTTTTTATTCTCAGAAGGTTTACTCCCTGATATACAGCTGCCTACCCCCTTCGTAAGTGCAGGTCCTAAATGAGCTTTTTTCTCTGTTCCCTCACCACAATCCAGATTCTTTTGGGGAGTTACCAGTACAGTAACCATACCAGGAAGTACTTAATTTATTAAGCTACTGCTTTTCTTAATCTCAGTGGAGATATTTACTGATAAACAGCTACCTACGCAGCATGTTCATGTCGTTCCTAAATGAGCTTTTATCTCTCTCCCCTCACCACAAATCAGATTCTTCTGAGGAGTTCCCAGTACATTATCCTTTCCCCTGTGTAATTACCTTAACAAGCTCCAGCTGTTTTTATTGTCAGAAGATTTACTCCCTGATATACAGCTGCCTATCCCCTTCGTAATTGCAGGTCCAAAATGCGCTTTTTTCTCTGTTCCCTCACCACAATCCAGATTCTTTTGGGGAGTTACCAGTACAGTAACCATACCAGGAAGTACTTAATTTATTAAGCTACTGCTTTTCTTAATCTCAGTGGAGATATTTACTGATAATCAGCTACCTAAGCAGCATGTACATGTAGTTCTTAAATGAGCTTTTATCTCTCTCCCCTCACCACAAATCAGATTCTTCTGAGGAGTTCCCAGAACATTATCCTTTCCCCTGTGTAATTACCTTAACAAGCTGCAGATTTTTTTATTCTCAGAAGCTTTACTCCCTGATATACAGCTGCCTACCCCCTTCGTAAGTGCAGGTCCTAAATGAGCTTTTTTCTCTGTTCCCTCACCACAATCCAGATTCTTTTGGGGAGTTACCAGTACAGTAACCATACCAGGAAGTACTTAATTTATTAACCTCCTGCTTTTCTTAATCTCAGTGGAGATATTTAGTGATAAACAGCTACCTAAGCAGCATGTTCATGTCGTTCCTAAATGAGCTTTTATCTCTCTCCCCTCACCACAAATCAGATTCTTCTGAGGAGTTCCCAGTACATTATCCTTTCCCCTGTGTAATTACCTTAACAAGCTCCAGCTGTTCTTATTCTCAGAATGTTTATTCCCTGATATACAGCTGCCTACCCCCCTTCGTAAGTGCAGGTCCTAAATGAGCTTTTTTCTCTGTTCCCTCACCACAATCCAGATTCTTTTGGGGAGTTACCAGTACAGTAACCATACCAGGAAGTACTTAATTTATTAAGCTACTGCTTTTCTTAATCTCAGTGGAGATATTTACTGATAAACAGCTACCTACGCAGCATGTTCATGTCGTTCCTAAATGAGCTTTTATCTCTCTCCCCTCACCACAAATCAGATACTTCTGAGGAGTTCCCAGTACATTATCCTTTCCCCTGTGTAATTACCTTAACAAGCTGCAGCTGTTTTTATTCTCAGAAGGTTTACTCCCTGATATACAGCTGCCTACCCCCTTCGTAAGTGCAGGTCCTAAATGAGCTTTTTTCTCTGTTCCCTCACCACAATCCAGATTCTTTTGGGGAGTTACCAGTACAGTAACCATACCAGGAAGTACTTAATTTATTAAGCTACTGCTTTTCTAAAGCTCAGTGGAGATATTTACTGATAAACAGCTACCTACGCAGCATGTTCATGTCGTTCCTAAATGAGCTTTTATCTCTCTCCCCTCACCACAAATCAGATTCTTCTGAGGAGTTCCCAGTACTTTTTCCTTTCTCCTGTGTAATTACCTTAACAAGCTCCAGCTGTTTTTATTCTCAGAAGGTTTACTCCCTGATATACAGCTGCCTACCCCCTTCGTAAGTGCAGGTCCTAAATGAGCTTTTTTCTCTGTTCCCTCACCACAATCCATATTCTTTTGGGGAGTTACCAGTACAATAACCATACCAGGAAGTACTTAATTTATTAAGCTACTGCTTTTCTTAATCTCAGTGGAGATATTTACTGATAAACAGCTACCTACGCAGCATGTTCATGTCGTTCCTAAATGAGCTTTTATCTCTCTCCCCTCACCACAAATCAGATTCTTCTGAGGAGTTCCCAGTACATTATCCTTTCCCCTGTGTAATTACCTTAACAAGCTCCAGCTGTTTTTATTCTCAGAAGCTTTACTCCCTGATATACAGCTGCCTACCCCCTTCGTAAGTGCAGGTCCTAAATGAGCTTTTTTCTCTGTTCCCTCACCACAATCCAGATTCTTTTGGGGAGTTACCAGTACAGTAACCATACCAGGAAGTACTTAATTTATTAAGCTACTGCTTTTCTAAAGCTCAGTGGAGATATTTACTGATAAACAGCTACCTACGCAGCATGTTCATGTCGTTCCTAAATGAGCTTTTATCTCTCTCCCCTCACCACAAATCAGGTTCTTCTGAGGAGTTCCCAGTACTTTATCCTTTCTCCTGTGTAATTACCTTAACAAGCTCCAGCTGTTTTTATTTTCAGAAGGTTTACTCCCTGATATACAGCTGCCTACCCCCTTCGTAAGTGCAGTTCCTAAATGAGCTTTTTTCTCTGTTCCCTCACCACAATCCAGATTCTTTTGGGGAGTTACCAGTACAGTAACCATACCAGGAAGTACTTAATTTATTAAGCTACTGCTTTTCTTAATCTCAGTGGAGATATTTACTGATAAACAGCTACCTACGCAGCATGTTCATGTCGTTCCTAAATGAGCTTTTATCTCTCTCCCCTCACCACAAATCAGATTCTTCTGAGGAGTTCCCAGTACATTATCCTTTCCCCTGTGTAATTACCTTAACAAGCTCCAGCTGTTTTTATTCTCAGAAGCTTTACTCCCTGATATACAGCTGCCTACCCCCTTCGAAAGTGCAGGTCCTAAATGAGCTTTTTTCTCTCTTCCCTCACCACAATCCAGATTCTTTTGGGGAGTTACCAGTACAGTAACCATACCAGGAAGTACTTAATTTATTAAGCTACTGCTTTTCTTAATCTCAGTGGAGATATTTACTGATAAACAGCTACCTACGCAGCATGTTCATGTCGTTCCTAAATGAGCTTTTATCTCTCTCCCCTCACCACAAATCAGATTCTTCTGAGGACTTCCCAGTACATTATCCTTTCCCCTGTGTAATTACCTTAACAAGCTCCAGCTGTTTTGATTCTCAAAAGGTTTAGTCCCTGATATACTGCTGCCTACCCCCTTCGTAAGTGCAGGTCCTAAATGAGCTTTTTTCTCTGTTCCCTCACCACAATCCAGATTCTTTTGGGGAGTTACCAGTACAGTAACCATACCAGGAAGTACGTAATTTATTAAGCTACTGCTTTTCTTAATCTCAGTGGAGATATTTACTGATAAACAGCTACCTACGCAGTATGTTCATGTCGTTCCTAAATGAGCTTTTATCTCTCTCCCCTCACCACGAATCAGATTCTTCTGAGGAGTTCCCAGTACATTATCGTTTCCCCTGTGTAATTACCATAACAAGCTGCCGCTGTTTTTATTCTCAGAAGCTTTACTCCCTGATATACAGCTGCCTACCCCCTTCGTAAGTGCAGGTCCTAAATGAGCTTTTTTCTCTGTTCCCTCACCACAATCCAGAATCTTTTGGGGAGTTACCAGTACAGTAACCATACCAGGAAGTACTTAATTTATTAAGCTACTGCTTTTCTAAAGCTCAGTGGAGATATTTACTGATAAACAGCTACCTACGCAGCATGTTCATGTCGTTCCTAAATGAGCTTTTATCTCTCTCCCCTCACCACAAATCAGATTCTTCTGAGCAGTTCCCAGTACTTTATCCTTTCTCCTGTGTAATTACCTTAACAAGCTCCAGCTGTTTTTATTCTCAGAAGGTTTACTCCCTGATATACAGCTGCCTACCCCCTTCGTAAGTGCAGGTCCTAAATGAGCTCTTTTCTCTGTTCCCTCTCCACAATCCAGATTCTTTTGGGGAGTTACCAGTACAGTAACCATACCAGGAAGTACTTAATTTATTAAGCTACTGCTTTTCTTAATCTCAGTGGAGATATTTACTGATAAACAGCTACCTACGCAGCATGTTCATGTCTTTCCTAATTGAGCTTTTATCTCTCTCCCCTCACCACAAATCAGATTCTTCTGAGGAGTTCCCAGTACATTATCCTTTCCCCTGTGTAATTACCTTAACAAGAAGCAGCTGTTTTTATTCTCAGAAGCTTTACTCCCTGATATACAGCTGCCTAGCCCTTCGTAAGTGCAGGTCCTAAATGAGCTTTTTTCTCTGTTCCCTCACCACAATCCAGATTCTTTTGGGGAGTTACCAGTACAGTAACCATACCAGGAAGTACTTAATTTATTAAGCTACTGCTTTTCTAAAGCTCAGTGGAGATATTTACTGATAAACAGCTACCTACGCAGTATGTTCATGTCGTTCCTAAATGAGCTTTTATCTCTCTCCCCTCACCACAAATCAGATTCTTCTGAGGAGTTCCCAGTACTTTATCCTTTCTCCTGTGTAATTACCTTAACAAGCTCCAGCTTTTTTTATTCTCAGAACGTTTACTCCCTGATATACAGCTGCCTACACCCTTCGTAAGTGCAGGTCCTAAATGAGCTTTTTTCTCTGTTCCCTCACCACAATCCAGATTCTTTTGGGGAGTTACCAGTACAGTAACCATACCAGGAAGTACTTAATTTATTAAGCTACTGCTTTTCTTAATCTCAGTGGAGATATTTACTGATAAACAGCTACCTACGCAGCATGTTCATGTCGTTCCTATATGAGCTTTTATCTCTCTCCCCTCACCACAAATCAGATTCTTCTGAGGAGTTCCCAGTACATTATCCTTTCCCCTGTGTAATTACCTTAACAAGCTCCAGCTGTTTTTATTCTCAGAAGGTTTACTCCCTGATATACAGCTGCCTACCCCCTTCGTAAGTGCAGGTCCTAAATGAGCTTTTTTCTCTGTTCCCTCACCACAATCCAGATTCTTTTGGGGAGTTACCAGTAGAGTAACCATACCAGGAAGTACTTAATTTATTAAGCTACTGCTTTTCTTAATCTCAGTGGAGATATTTACTGATAAACAGCTACCTACGCAGCATGTTCATGTCGTTCCTAAATGAGCTTTTATCTCTCTCCCCTCACCACAAATCAGATTCTTCTGAGGAGTTCCCAGTACATTATCCTTTCCCCTGTGTAATTACCTTAACAAGATGCAGCTGTTTTTATTCTCAGAAGCTTTACTCCCTGATATACAGCTGCCTACCCCCTTCGTAAGTGCAGGTCCTAAATGAGCTTTTTTCTCTGTTCCCTCACCACAATCCAGATTCTTTTGGGGAGTTACCAGTACAGTAACCATACCAGGAAGTACTTAATTTATTAAGCTAGTGCTTTTCTTAAACTCAGTGGAGATATTTACTGATAAACAGC
>NW_025956492.1:0-37111 GCF_023159225.1 Perognathus longimembris pacificus
GAGTTTCCAGTACAGTAACCATACCAGGAAGTACTTAATTTATTAAGCTACTGCTTTTCTTAATCTCAGTGGAGATACTTACTGATAAACAGCTAACTAAGCAGCATGTTCATGTCGTTCCTAAATGAGCTTTTATCTCTCTCCCCTCACCACAAATCATATTCTTCTGAGGATTTCCCAGTACATTATCCTTTCCCCTGTGTAATTACATTAACAAGCTCCAGCAGTTTTTATTCTCAGAAGGTTTACTCCCTGATATACAGCTGCCTACCCCCTTCGTAAGTGTAGGTCCTAAATGAGCTTTTTTCTCTGTTCCCTCACCACAATCCAGATTCTTTTGGGGAGTTACCAGTACAGTAACCATACCAGGAAGTACTTAATTTATTAAGCTACTGCTTTTCTTAATCTCAGTGGAGATATTTACTGATAAACAGCTACCTACGCAGCATGTTCATGTCGTTCCTAAAGGAGCTTTTATCTCTCTCCCCTCACCACGAATCAGATTCTTCTGAGGAGTTCCCAGTACATTATCCTTTCCCTGTGTAATTACCTTAACAAGCTCCAGCTGTTTTTATTCTCAGAAGGTTTACTCCCTGATATACAGCTGCCTACCCCCTTCGTAAGTGCAGGTCCTAAATGAGCTTTATTCTCTGTTCCCTCACCACATTCCAGATTCTTTGGGGGGAGTTACCAGTACAGTAACCATAACAGGAAGGACATATTTTATTAAGCTACTGCTTTTCTTAATCTCAGTGGAGATATTTACTGATAAACAACTACCTACGCAGCATGTTCATGTCGTTCCTAAATGAGCTTTTACCTCTCTCCCCTCACCACAAATCAGATTCTTCTGAGGAGTTCCCAGTACATTATCCTTTCCCCTGTGTAATTACCTTAACAAGCTCCAGCTGTTTTTATTCTCAGAAGGTTTACTCCCTGATATACAGCTGGCTACCCCCTTTGTAAGTGCAGGTCCTAAATGAGCTCTTTTCTCTGTTCCCTCACCACAATCCAGATTCTTTTGGGTAGTTACCAGTACAATAACCATACCAGGAAGTACTTAATTTATTAAGCTACTGCTTTTCTTAATCTCCTTGGAGATATTTACTGATAAACAGCTTACCTACGCCACATGTTCATGTCGTTCCTAAATGAGCTTGTATCTCTCTCCCCTCACCACAAATCAGATTCTTCTGAGGAGTTCCCAGTACATTATCCTTTCCCATGTGTAATTACCGTAACATGCTCCAGCTGTTTTTATTCTCAGAAGGGATACTCCCTGATATACAGCTGCCTACCCCCTTCGTAAGTGCAGGTCATACATGATCTTTTTTCTCTGTTCCCTCACAAAAAATCCAGATTCTTTCGGGGAGTTACCAGTACAGTAACCATACCAAGAATTACTTAATTTATTAAGCTACTGCTTTTCTTAATCTCAGTGGAGATATTTACTGATAAACAGCTACCTACGCAGCTTGTTCATGTCGTTCCTAAATGAGCTTTTATCTCTCTCCCTTCACCCAAATCAGATTCTTCTGAGGAGTTCCCAGTACATTATCCTTTCCCCTGTGTAATTACCTTAACCAGCTCCAGCTGTTTTTATTCTCAGAAGGTTTACTCCCTGATATACAGCTGCCTACCCCCTTCGTAAGTGAAGGTCCTAAATGAGCTTTTTTCTCTGTTCCCTCACCACAATCCAGATTCTTTTGGGAGTTACCAGTACAGTAACCATACCAGGAAGTACTTAATTTATTAAGCTACTGCTTTTCTTAATCTCAGTGGAGATATTTACTGATAACATCTTCCTACGCAGCATGTTCATGTCGTTCCTAAATGAGCTTTTATCTCTCTCCACTCAACACAAATCAGATTCTTCTGAGGAATTCCCAGTACATTATCCTTTCCCCTGTGTAATTACCTTAACAAGCTCCAGCTGTTTTTATTCTCAGAAGGTTTACTCCCTGATATACACCTGCCTAACCCTTTCGTAAGTGCAGGTACTAAATGAGCTTTTTTTATGTTCCCTCACCACAATCCAGATTCTTTGGGGAGTTACCGGTACAGGAACCATACCAGGAAGTACTTAATTTATTAAGCTACTGCTTTTCTTAATCTCAGTGGAGATATTTACTGATAAACAGCTACCTACGCAGCATGTTCATGTCGTTCCAAAAGGAGCTTTTATCTCTCTCCCCTCACCACAATCCAGATTCTTTTGGGGAGTTACCAGTACATTATCCTTTCCCCTGTGTAATTACCTTAACAAGCTCCAGCTGTTTTTATTCTCAGAAGGTTTACTCCCTGATATACAGCTGACTACCCCCTTCGGAAGTGCAGGTCCTAAATGAGCGTTTTTCTCTGTTCCCTCACCACAATCCAGATTCTTTTGGGGAGTTACCAGTACAGTAACCATACCAGGAAGTACTAAATTTATTAAGCTACTGCTTTTCTTAATCTCAGTGGAGATATTTACTGATAAACAGCTACCTACGCAGCATGTTCATGTCGTTCCTAAATGAGCTTTTGTCTCTCTCCCCTCACCACAAATCAGATTCTTCTGAGGAGTGTCCAGTACATTATCCTTTCCCTTGTGTAATTACCTTAACAAGCTACAGCTGTTTTTATTCTCAGAAGGTTTACTCCCTGATATACACCTGCCTAACCCTTTCGTAAGTGCAGGTACTAAATGAGCTTTTTTCTCTTTTCCCTCACCACAATCCAGATTCTTTTGGGGAGTTACCGGTACAGGAACCATACCAGGAAGTACTTAATTTATTAAGCTACTGCTTTTCTTAATCTCATTGGAGATATTTACTGATAAGCAGCTACAACGCAGCGTGTTCATGTCGTTCTTATATGAGCTTTTCTCTCTCTCCCCTCACCACAAATCAGATTCTTCTGAGGAGTTCCCAGTACATTATACTTTCCCCTGTGTAATTACCTTAACAAGCTCCAGCTGTTTTTATTCTCTGAAGGGATACTCCCTGATATACAGCTGCCTACCCCTTTAGTAAATGCAGGTCCTAAATGAGCTTTTTTCTCTGTTCACTCACCACAATCCAGATTCTTTTGGGGAGGTACCAGTACAGTAACCATACCAGGAAGTACTTAATTTATTAAGCTACTGCTTTTCTTAATCTCAGTGGAGATATTTACTGATAAATAGCCACCTATGCAATATTTTCATTTCATTCCTTAATGAGCTTTTATCTCTCTCCCCTCACCACAAATCAGATTCTTCTGAGGAGTTCCCAGTACATTATCCTTTCCCCTGTGTAATTACCTTAACAAGCTCCACCTGTTTTTATACTCAGAAGGGATACTCCCTGATATACAGCTGTCTACCCCCTTCGTAAGTGCAGGTCCTAAATGAGCCTTTTTCTCTGTTCCCTCACCACAATCCAGATTATTTTGGGGAGTTACTAGTACAGTAACCATGCCAGGAAGTACTTAATTTATTAATCTATTTCTTTTCTTAATCTCAGTGGAGATATTTACTGATAAAAAGCTACCTACGGCGCATGTTCATGTCTTTCCTAAATGAGCTTTTACCTCTCTCCCCTCACCACAAATCAGATTCTTTTGAGGAGTTCCCAGTACATTATCCTTTCCCCTGTGTAATTACCTTAACAAGCTCCAGCTGTTTTTATTCTCAGAAGGTTTACTCCCTGATATACAGCTGCCTACCCCCTTCGTAAGTGCAGGACCTAAATGAGCTTTTTTCTCTGTTCCCTCACCACAATCAAGATTCTTTTGGGGAGTTACCAGTACAGTAACCATACCAGGAAGTACTTAATTTATTAAGCTACTGCTTTTCTTAATCTCAGTGGAGATATTTACTGATAAACAGCTACCTATGCAACATTTTCATATCGTTCCTAAATGAGCTTTTATCTCTCTCCCCTCACCACAAATCAGATTCTTCTGAGGAGTTCCCAGTACATTATCCTTTCCCCTGTGTAATTACCTTAACAAGCTCCAGCTGTTTTTATTCTCAGAAGGAATACTCCTTGATATACAGCTGCCTACCCCCTCCGTAAGTGCAGGTCCTAAATGAGCTTTTTTCTCTGTTCCCTCACCACAATCCAGATTCTTTTGGGGAGTTACTAGTACAATAACCATGCCAGGAAGTACTTAATTTATTAAGCTATTGCTTTTCTTAATCTCAGTGGAGATAGTTACTGATAAACAGCTACCTGTGCAGCATTTTCATGTCGTTCCTAAATGAGCTTTTATCTCTCTCCCCTCACCACAAATCAGATTCTTCTGAGGAGTTCCCAGTACATTATCCTTTCCCCTGTGTAATTACCTTAACAAGCTCCAGCTGTTTTTATTCTCAGAAGGTTTACTCCCTGATATACAGCTGCCTACCCCCTTCGTAAGTGCATGTCCTAAATGAGCTTTTTTCTCTGTTCCCTCACCACAATCCGATTCTTTTGGGGCGTTACTAGTACAGTAACCATACCAGGAAGTACTTAATTTATTAAGCTACTGATTTTCTTAATCTCAGTGGAGATATTTACTGATAAACAGCTACCTACGCAGCATGTTCATGTCGTTCCTAAATGAGCTTTTATCTCTCTCCCCTCACCACAAATCAGATTCTTCTGAGGAGTACCCTGTACATTATCCTTTCCCCTGTGTAATTACCTTAACAAGCTCCAGCTGTTTTTATTCTCAGAAGGTTTACTCCCTGATATACAGCTGCCTACCCCCTTCGTAAGTGCAGGTCCTAAATGAGCTTTTTTCTCTGTTCCCTCACCACAATCAGATTCTTTTGGGGAGTTACCAGTACATTATCCTTTCCCCTGTGTAATTACCTTAACAAGCTCCAGCTGTTTTTATTCTCAGAAGGTTTACTCCCTGATATACAGCCGCCTACCCCCTTCGTAAGTGCAGGTCCTAAATGAGCTTTTTTCTCTGTTCCCTCACCACAATCCAGATTCTTTTGGGGAGTTACCAGTACAGTAACCATACCAGGAAGTACTTAATTTATTAAGCTACTGCTTTTCTTAATCTCAGTGGAGATATTTACTGATAAACAGCTACCTACGCAGCATGTTCATGTCGTTCCTAAATGAGCTTTTATCTCTCTCCCCTCACCACAAATCAGATTCTTCTGAGGAGTTCCCAGTACATTATCCTTTCCCCTGTGTAATTACCTTAACAAGCTCCAGCTGTTTTTATTCTCAGAAGGTTTACTCCCTGATATACAGCTGCCTACCCCCTTCGTAAGTGCAGGTCCCAAATGAGCTTTTTTCTCTGTTCCCTCACCACAATCCAGATTCTTTTGGGGAGTTACTAGTACAGTAACCATACCAGGAAGTACTTAATTTATTAAGCTACTGCTTTTCTTAATCTCAGTGGAGATATTTACTGATAAACAGCTACCTACGCAGCATGTTCATGTCGTTCCTAAATGAGCTTTTATCTCTCTCCCCTCACCACAAATCAGATTCTTCTGAGGATTTCCCAGTACATTATCCTTTCCCCTGTGTAATTACCTTAACAAGCTCCAGCTGTTTTTATTCTCAGAAGGTTTACTCCCTGATATACAGCTGCCTACCCCCTTCGTAAGTGCAGGTCCTAAATGAGCTTTTTTCTCTGTTCCCTCACCACAATCCAGATTCTTTTGGGGAGTTACTAGTACAGTAACCATACCAGGAAGTACTTAATTTATTAAGCTACTGCTTTTCTTAATCTCAGTGGAGATATTTACTGATAAACAGCTACCTACGCAGCATGTTCATGTCGTTCCTAAATGTGCTTTTATCTATCTCCCCTCACCACAAATCAGATTCTTCTGAGGAGTTCCCAGGACATTATCCTTTCCCCTGTGTAATTACCTTAACAAGCTCCAGCTGTTTTTATTCTCAGAAGGTTTACTCCCTGATATACAGCTGCCTACCCCCTTCGTAAGTGCAGGTCCTAAATGAGCTTTTTTCTCTGTTCCCTCACCACAATCCAGATTCTTTTGGGGCGTTACTAGTACAGTAACCATACCAGGAAGTACTTAATTTATTAAGCTACTGCTTTTCTTAATCTCAGTGGAGATATTTACTGATAAACAGCTACCTACGCAGCATGTTCATGTCGTTCCTAAATGAGCTTTTATCTCTCTCCACTCACCACAAATCAGATTCTTCTGAGGAGTTCCCAGTACATTATCCTTTCCCCTGTGTAATTACCTTAACAAGCTCCAGCTGTTTTTATTCTCAGAAGGTTTACTCCCTGATATACAGCTGCCTACCCCCTTCGTAAGTGCAGCTCCTAAATGAGCATTTTTCTCTGTTCCCTCACCACAATACAGATTCTTTGGGGAGTTACCAGTACAGTAACCATACCAGGAAGTACTTAATTTATTAAGCTACTGCTTTTCTTAATCTCAGTGGAGATATTTACTGATAAACAGCTACCTACGCAGCATGTTCATGTCGTTCCTAAAGGCGCTTTTATCTCTCTCCCCTCACCACAAATCAGATTCTTCTGAAGAGTTCCCAGTACATTATCCTTTCCCCTGTGTAATTACCTTAACAAGCTCCAGCTGTTTTTATTATCAGAAGGTTTACTCCCTGATATACAGCTGCCTACCCCCTTCGTAAGTGCAGGTCCTAAATGAGCTTTTTTCTCTGTTCCCTCACCACAATCCAGATTCTTTTGGGGAGTTACCAGTACATTATCCTTTCCCCTGTGTAATTACCTTAACAAGCTCCAGCTGTTTTTATTCTCAGTAGGTTTACTCCCTGATATACAGCCGCCTACCCCTTCGTAAGTGCAGGTCCTAAATGAGCTTTTTTCTATGTTCCCTCACCACAATCCACATTCTTTTGAGGAGTTACCAGTACAGTAACCATACCAGGAAGTACTTAATTTATTAAGCTACTGCTTTTCTTAATTTCAGTGGAGATATTTACTGATAAACAGCTACCTACGCAGCATGTTCATGTCGTTCCTAAATGAGCTTTTATCTCTCTCCCCTCACCACAAATCAGATTCTTCTGAGGAGTACCCTGTACATTATCCATTCCCCTGTGTAATTACTTAACAAGCTCCAGCTGTTTTTATTCTCAGAAGGTTTACTCCCTGATATACAGCTGCCTACCCCCTTCGTAAGTGCAGGTCCTAAATGAGCTTTTTTCTCTGTTCCCTCACCACAATCCAGATTCTTTTGGGGAGTTACCAGTACATTATCCTTTCCCCTGTGTAATTACCTTAACAAGCTCCAGCTGTTTTTATTCTCAGAAGGTTTACTCCCTGATATACAGCCGCCTACCCCCTTCGTAAGTGCAGGTCCTAAATGAGCTTTTTTCTCTGTTCCCTCACCACAATCCAGATTCTTTTGGGGAGTTACCAGTACAGTAACCATACCAGGAAGTACATAATTTATTAAGCTACTGCTTTTCTTATACTCATTGGAGATATTTACTGATAAACAGCTACCTACGCAGCATGTTCATGTCTTTCCTAAATGAGCTTTTATCTCTCTCCCCTCACCACAAATCAGATTCTTCTGAGGAGTTCACAGTACATTATCTTTCCCCTGTGTAATTACCTTAATAAGCTCCAGCTGTTTTTATTCTGAGAAGGTTTACTCCCTGATATACAGCTGCCTACCCCCTTCGTAAGTGCAGGTCCCAAATGAGCTTTTTTTTCTGTTCCCTCACCACAATCCAGATTCTTTTGGGGAGTTACTAGTACAGTAACCATACCAGGAAGTACTTAATTTATTAAGCTACTGCTTTTCTTAATCTCAGTGGAGATATTTACTGATAAACAGCTACCTACGCAGCATGTTCATGTCGTTCCTAAATGAGCTTTTATCTGTCTCCCCTCACCACAAATCAGATTCTTCTGAGGATTTCCCAGTACATTATCCTTTCCCCTGTGTAATTACCTTAACAAGCTCCAGCTGTTTTTATTCTCAGAAGGTTTACTCCCTGATATACAGCTGCCTAACCCCTTCGTAAGTGCAGGTCCTAAATGAGCTTTTTTCTCTGTTCCCTCACCACAATCCAGATTCTTTTGGGGAGTTACTAGTACAGTAACCATACCAGGAAGTACTTAATTTATTAAGCTACTGCTTTTCTTAATCTCAGTGGAGATATTTACTGATAAACAGCTACCTACGCAGCATGTTCATGTCGTTCCTAAATGTGCTTTTATCTCTCTCCCCTCACCACAAATCAGATTCTTCTGAGGAGTTCCCAGGACATTATCCTTTCCCCTGTGTAATTACCTTAACAAGCTCCAGCTGTTTTTATTCTCAGAAGGTTTACTCCCTGATATACAGCTGCCTACCCCCTTCGTAAGTGCAGGTCCTAAATGAGCTTTTTTCGCTGTTCCCTCACCACAATCCAGATTCTTTTGGGGCGTTACAAGTACAGTAACCATACCAGGAAGTACTTAATTTATTAAGCTACTGCTTTTCTTAATCTCAGTGGAGATATTTACTGATAAACAGCTACCTACGCAGCATGTTCATGTCGTTCCTAAATGAGCTTTTATCTCTCTCCCCTCACCACAAATCAGATTCTTCTGAGGAGTACCCAGTACATTATCCTTTCCCCTGTGTAATTACCTTAACAAGCTCCAGCTGTTTTTATTCTCAGAAGGTTTACTCCCTGATATACAGCTGCCTACCCCCTTCGTAATTGCAGGTCCTAAATGAGCTTTTTTCTCTGTTCCCTCACCACAATCCAGATTCTTTTGGGGAGTTTCCAGTACAGTAACCATACCAGGAAGTACTTAATTTATTAAGCTACTGATTTTCTTAATCTCAGTGGAGATACTTACTGATAAACAGCTACCTAAGCAGCATGTTCATGTCGTTCCTAAATGAGCATTTATCTCTCTCCCCTCACCACAAATCATATTCTTCTGAGGATTTCCCAGTACATTATCCTTTCCCCTGTGTAATTACATTAACAAGCTCCAGCTGTTTTTATTCTCAGAAGTTTTACTCCCTGATATACAGCTGCCTACCCCCTTCGTAAGTGAAGGTCCTAAATGAGCTTTTTTCTCTGTTCCCTCACCACAATCCAGATTCTTTTGGGGAGTTTCCAGTACAGTAACCATACCAGGAAGTACTTAATTTATTTAGCTACTGCTTTTCTTAATCTCAGTGGAGATATTTACTGATAAACAGCTACCTATGCACCATGTTGATGTCGTTCCTAAATGAGCTTTTATCTCTCTCCCCTCACCACGAATCAGATTTTTCTGAGGAGTTCCCAGTACATTATCCTTTCCCCTGTGTAATTACCTTAACAAGCTCCAGCTGTTTTTATTCTCAGAAGGTTTACTCCCTGATATACAGCTGCCTACCCCCTTCGTAAGTGCAGGTCCTACATGAGCTTTATTCTCTGTTCCCTCACCACATTCCAGATTCTTTGGGGGAGTTACCAGTACAGTAACCATAACAGGAAAGACATAATTTATTAAGCTACTGCTTTTCTTAATCTCAGTGGAGATATTTACTGATAAACAGCTACCTACGCAGCATGTTCATGGCCTTCCTAAAGGAGCTTTTATCTCTCTCCCCTCACCACGAATCAAATTCTACTGAGGAGTTCCCAGTACATTATCCTTTCCCCTGTGTAATTACCTTAACAAGCTACAGCTGTTTTTATTCTCAGAAGGTTTACTCCCTGATATACAGCTGCCTACCCCCTTTGTAAGTTCAATTCCTAAATGAGCTTTTTTTCTGTTCCCTCACCACAATCCAGATTCTTTTGGGGAGTTACCGGTACAGGAACCATACCAGGAAGTACTTAATTTATTAAGCTACTGCTTTTCTTAATCTCAGTGGAGATATTTACTGATAAACAGCTACCTACGCAGCATGTTCATGTCGTTCCAAAAGGAGCTTTTATCTCTCTCCCCTCACCACAAATCAGATTCATCTGAGGAATTCCCAGTACATTATCCTTTCCCCTGTGTAATTACCTTAACAAGCTCCAGCTGTTTTTATTCTCAGAAGGTTTACTCCCTGATATACAGCTGACTACCCCCTTCGGAAGTGCAGGTCCTAAATGAGCTTTTTTCTCTGTTCCCTCACCACAATCCAGATTCTTTTGGGGAGTTACCAGTACAGTAACCATACCAGGAAGTACTTAATTTATTAAGCTACTGCTTTTCTTAATCTCAGTGGAGATATTTACTGATAAACATCTTCCTACGCAGCATGTTCATGTCGTTCCTAAATGAGCTTTTATCTCTCTCCACTCAACACAAATCAGATTCTTCTGAGGAATTCCCAGTACATTATCCTTTCCCCTGTGTAATTACCTTAACAAGCTCCAGCTGTTTTTATTCTCAGAAGGTTTACTCCCTGATATACACCTGCCTAACCCTTTCGTAAGTGCAGGTACTAAATGAGCTTTTTTTCTGTTCCCTCACCACAATCCAGATTCTTTTGGGGAGTTACCGGTACAGGAACCATACCAGGAAGTACTTAATTTATTAAGCTACTGCTTTTCTTAATCTCAGTGGAGATATTTACTGATAAACAGCTACCTACGCAGCATGTTCATGTCGTTCCAAAAGGAGCTTTTATCTCTCTCCCCTCACCACAATCCAGATTCTTTTGGGGAGTTACCAGTACATTATCCTTTCCCCTGTGTAATTACCTTAACAAGCTCCAGCTGTTTTTATTCTCAGAAGGTTTACTCCCTGATATACAGCTGACTACCCCCTTCGGAAGTGCAGGTCCTAAATGAGCGTTTTTCTCTGTTCCCTCACCACAATCCAGATTCTTTTGGGGAGTTACCAGTACAGTAACCATACCAGGAAGTACTAAATTTATTAAGCTACTGCTTTTCTTAATCTCAGTGGAGATATTTACTGATAAACAGCTACCTACGCAGCATGTTCATGTCGTTCCTAAATGAGCTTTTGTCTCTCTCCCCTCACCACAAATCAGATTCTTCTGAGGAGTGTCCAGTACATTATCCTTTCCCTTGTGTAATTACCTTAACAAGCTACAGGTGTTTTTATTCTCAGAAGGTTTACTCCCTGATATACACCTGCCTAACCCTTTCGTAAGTGCAGGTACTAAATGAGCTTTTTTCTCTTTTCCCTCACCACAATCCAGATTTTTTGGGGAGTTACCAGTACAGTAACCATACCAGGAAGTACTTAATTTATTAAGCTACTGCTTTTCTTAATCTCAGTGGAGATATTTACTGATAAACTGCTACCTACGCAGCATGTTCATGTCGTTCCTAAATGAGCTTTTATCTCTCTCCCCTCACCACAAATCAGATTCTTCTGAGGAGTTCCCAGTACATTATCCTTTCCCCTGTGTAATTACCTTAACAAGCTCCAGCTGTTTTTATTCTCAGAAGGTTTACTCCCTGATATACAGCTGCCTACCCCCTTCGTAAGGGCAGGTCCTAAATGAGCTTTTTTCTCTGTTCCCTCACCACAATCCAGATTCTTTTGGGGAGGTACCAGTATAGTAACCATACCAGGAAGTACTTAATTTATTAAGCTACTGCTTTTCTTAATCTCAGTGGAGATATTTACTGATAAACAGCTACCTGTACGCAGCATGTTCATGTCGTTCCTAAATGAGCTTTTATCTCTCTCCCCTCACCACAAATCAGATTCTTCTGAATTGTTCCCAATACATTATCCTTTCCCCTGTGTAATTACCTTAACAAGCTCCAGCTGTTTTTATTCTCAGAAGGTTTACTCCCTGATATACAGCTGCCTACCCCCTTCGTAAGTGCAGGTCCTAAATGAGGTTTTTTCTCAATTCCCTCACCACAATCCAGATTCTTTTGGGGAGGTACCAGTACAGTAACCATACCAGGAAGTACTTTATTTATTAAGCTACTGCTTTTCTTAATCTCAGTGGAGATATTTACTGATAAACAGCTACCTACATAGCATGTTCATGTCGTTCCTAAATGAGCTTTTATCTCTCTCCCCTCACCACAAATCAGATTCTTCTGAGGAGTTCCCAGTACATTATCCTTTCCCCTGTGTAATTACCTTAACAAGCTCCAGCTGTTTTTATTCTCAGAAGGTTTACTCCCTGATATACAGCTGCCTACCCCCTTCGTAAGTGCAGGTCCTAAATGAGCTTTTTTCTCTGTTCCCTCACCACAATCCAGATTCTTTTGGGGAGTTACCAGTACAGTAACCATACCAGGAAGTACTTAATTTATTAAGCTACTGCTTTTCTTAATCTCAGTGGAGATATTTACTGATAACCAGCTACCTACGCAGCATGTTCATGTCGTTCCTAAATGAGCTTTTATCTCTCTCCCCTCATCACAAATCAGATTCCTCGGAGGAGTTCCCAGTACATTATCCTTTCCGCTGTGTAATTACCTTAACAAGCTCCAGCTGTTTTTATTCTCAGAAGGTTTACTCCCTGATATACAGCTTCCTACCCCCTTCGTAAGTGCAGGTCCTAAATGAGCTTTTTTCTCTGTTCCCTCACCACAATCCAGATTCTTTTGTGGAGTTACTAGTACAGTAACCATACCAGGAAGTACTTAATTTATTAAGCTACTGCTTTTCTTAATCTCAGTGGAGATATTTACTGATAAACATCTACGTACCCAGCATGTTCATGTCGTTCCTAAATGAGCTTTTATCTCTCTCCCCTCACCGCAAATCAGATTCTTCTGAGGAGTTCCCAGTACATTATCCTTTCCCCTGTGTAATTACCTTAACAAGCTCCAGCTGTTTTTATTCTAAGAAGGTTTACTTCCTGATATTCAGCTGCCTACCCCCTTCGTAAGTGCAGGTCCTAAATGAGCTATTTTCTCTGTTCCCTCACCACAATACAGATTCTTTTGGGGAGTTACCAGTACAGTAACCATACCAGGAAGTACTTAATTTATTAAGCTACTGCTTTTCTGAATCTCAGTGGAGATATTTACTGATAAACAGCTACCTATGCAGCATGTTCATGTCGTTCCTAAATGAGCTTTTATCTCTCTCCCCTCACCACAAATCAGATTCTTCTGAGGAGTTCCCAGTACATTATCCTTTCCCCTGTGTAATTACCTTAACAAGCTCCAGCTGTTTTTATTCTCGGAAGGTTTACTCCCTGATATACAGCTGCCTACCCTCTTCGTAAGTGCAGGTCCTAAATGAGCTTTTTTCTCTGTTCCCTCACCACAATCCAGATTTTTTACGGAGTTACCAGTACAGTAACCATACCAGGAAGTACTTAATTTATTAAGCTACTGCTTTTGTTAATCTCAGTGGAGATATTTACTGATAAACAGCTACCTGCGAAGCATGTTCATGTCGTTCTTAAATGAGCTTTTATCTATCTCCCCTCACCACAAATCAGATTCTTCTGAGGAGTTCCCAGTACATTATCCTTTCCTCTGTGTAATTACCTTAACAAGCTCCAGCTGTTTTTATTCTCAGAAGGTTTACTCCCTGATATACAGCTGCCTACCACCTTCGAAATTGCATGTCCTAAATGAGCTTTTTTCTCTGTTCCCTCACCACAATCCAGATTTTTTGGGGAGTTACCAGTACAGTAACCATACCAGGAAGTACTTAATTTATTAAGCTACTGCTTTTCTTAATCTCAGTGGAGATATTTACTGATAAACAGCTACCTACGCAGCATGTTGATGTCGTTCCTAAATGAGCTTTTACCTTTCTCCCCTCACCACAAATCAGATTCTTCTGAGGAGTTCCCAGTGCATTATCCGTTCCCCTGTGTAATTACCTTAACAATCACCAGCTGTTTTTATTCTCAGAAGGTTTACTCCCTGATATACAGCTGCCTACCCCCTTCGTAAGTGCAGGTCCTAAATGAGCTTTATTCTCTGTTCCCTCACCACATTCCAGATTCTTTGGGGGAGTTACCAGTACAGTAACCATAACAGGAAGGACATAATTTATTAAGCTACTGCTTTTCTTAATCTCAGTGGAGATATTTACTGATAAACAGCTACCTACGCAGCATGTTCATGGCCTTCCTAAAGGAGCTTTTATCTCTCTCCCCTCACCACGAATCAAATTCTTCTGAGGAGTTCCCAGTACATTATCCTTTCCCCTGTGTAATTACCTTAACAAGCTACAGCTGTTTTTATTCTCAGAAGGTTTACTCCCTGATATACAGCTGCCTACCCCCTTTGTAAGTTCAATTCCTAAATGAGCTTTTTTTCTGTTCCCTCACCACAATCCAGATTCTTTTGGGGAGTTACCGGTACAGGAACCATACCAGGAAGTACTTAATTTATTAAGCTACTGCTTTTCTTAATCTCAGTGGAGATATTTACTGATAAACAGCTACCTACGCAGCATGTTCATGTCGTTCCAAAAGGAGCTTTTATCTCTCTCCCCTCACCACAAATCAGATTCATCTGAGGAATTCCCAGTACATTATCCTTTCCTCTGTGTAATTACCTTAACAAGCTCCAGCTGTTTTTATTCTCAGAAGGTTTACTCCCTGATATACAGCTGACTACCCCCTTCGGAAGTGCAGGTCCTAAATGAGCTTTTTTCTCTGTTCCCTCACCACAATCCAGATTCTTTTGGGGAGTTACCAGTACAGTAACCATACCAGGAAGTACTTAATTTATTAAGCTACTGCTTTTCTTAATCTCAGTGGATATATTTACTGATAAACATCTTCCTACGCAGCATGTTCATGTCGTTCCTAAATGAGCTTTTATCTCTCTCCACTCAACACAAATCAGATTCTTCTGAGGAATTCCCAGTACATTATCCTTTCCCCTGTGTAATTACCTTAACAAGCTCCAGCTGTTTTTATTCTCAGAAGGTTTACTCCCTGATATACACCTGCCTAACCCTTTCGTAAGTGCAGGTACTAAATGAGCTTTTTTTCTGTTCCCTCACCACAATCCAGATTCTTTTGGGGAGTTACCGGTACAGGAACCATACCAGGAAGTACTTAATTTATTAAGCTACTGCTTTTCTTAATCTCAGTGGAGATATTTACTGATAAACAGCTACCTACGCAGCATGTTCATGTCGTTCCAAAAGGAGCTTTTATCTCTCTCCCCTCACCAAAATCCAGATTCTTTTGGGGAGTTACCAGTACATTATCCTTTCCCCTGTGTAATTACCTTAACAAGCTCCAGCTGTTTTTATTCTCAGAAGGTTTACTCCCTGATATACAGCTGACTACCCCCTTCGTAAGTGCAGGTACTAAATGAGCTTTTTTTCTGTTCCCTCACCACAATCCAGATTCTTTTGGGGAGTTACCGGTACAGGAACCATACCAGGAAGTACTTAATTTATTAAGCTACTGCTTTTCTTAATCTCAGTGGAGATATTTACTGATAAACAGCTACCTACGCAGCATGTTCATGTCGTTCCTAAATGAGCTTTTATCTCTCTCCCCTCACCACAAATCAGATTCTTCTGAGGAGTTTCCAGTACATTATCCTTTCCCCTGTGTAATTACCTTAACAAGTTCCAGCTCTTTTTATTCTCAGAATTGATACTCCCTGATATACAGTTTCCTAAACCCTTCATAAATGCAGGTCCTAAATGAGCTTTTTTCTCTGTTCCCTCACCACAATCCAGATTCTTTTGGGAAGTTACCAGTACAGTAACCATACCAGGAAGTACTTAATTTATTAAGCTACTGCTTTTCTTAATCTCAGTGGGGATATTTACTGATAAACAGCTACCTACGCAGCATGTTCATGTCGTTCCTAAATGAGCTTTTATCTCTCTTCCCTCACGACAAATCAGATTCTTCTGAGGCGTTCCCAGTACATTATGCTTTCCCGTGTGTAATTACCTTAACAAGCACCAGCTGTTTTTATTCTCAGAAGGGATACTCCCTGATATACAGCTGCCTACCCCCTTCGTAAGTGCAGGTCCTAAATGAGCTTTTTTCTCTGTTCCCTCACCACAATCCAGATTCTTTTGGGGAGTTACCAGTACAGTACCCATACCAGGAGGAACTTAATTTAATAAGCTACTGCTTTTCTTAATCTCAGTGGAGATATTTACTGATAAACAGCTACCTACGCAGCATGTTCATGTCGTTCATAAATGAGCTTTTATCTCTCTCCCCTCACACAAATCAGATTCTTCTGAGGAGTTCCCAGTACATTGTCCTTTCCCCTGTGTAATTACCTTAATAAGCTCCAGTGTTTTTATTCTCCGAAGGTTTACTCCCTGATATACAGCTGCCTACCCCCTTCGTAAGTGCAGGTCCTAAGTGAGCTTTTTTCTCTGTTCCATCACCACAATCCAGATTCTTTTGGGGAGTTACCAGTACAGTAACCATACCAGGAAGTACTTAATTGATTAAGCAACTGCTTTTCTTAATCTCAGTGGAGATATTTACTGATAAACAGCTACCTACGCAGCATGTTCAAGTCGTTCCTAAATGAGCTTTTATCTCTCTCCCCTCACCACAAATCAGATTCTTCTGAGGAGTTCCCAGTGCATTATCCGTTCCCCTGTGTAATTACCTTAACAATCACCAGCTGTTTTTATTCTCAGAAGGTTTACTCCCTGATATACAGCTGCCTACCCCCTTCGTAAGTGCAGGTCCTAAATGAGCTGTATTCTCTGTTCCCTCACCACAATCCAGATTCTTTGGGGGAGTTACCAGTACAGTAACCATACCAGGAAGTACTTAATTTATTAAGCTACTGCTTTTCTTAATCTCAGTGCAGATATTTACTGATAAACAGCTACGTACTCAGCATGTTCATGTCGTTCCTAAATGAGCTTTTATCTCTCTCCCCTCACCACAAATCAGATTCTTCTGAGGAGTTCCCAGTACATTATCCTTTCCCCTGTGTAATTACCTTAACAAGCTCCAGCTGTTTTTATTCTCAGAAGGTTTACTCCCTGATATACAGCTGCCTACCCACTTCGTAAGTGCAGGTCCTAAATGAGCTTTTTTCTCTGTTCCCTCACCACAATCCAGATTCTTTTGGGGAGTTACCAGTACAGTAACCATACCAGGAAGTACTTAATTTATTAAGCTACTGCATTTCTTAATCTCAGTGGAGATATTTACTGATAAACAGCTACCTACGCAGCATGTTCATGTCGTTCCTAAATGAGCTTTTATCTCTCTTCCCTCACCACAAATCAGATTCTTCTGAGGAGTTCCCAGTACATTATCCTTTCCCATGTGTAATTACCTTAACAAGCACCAGCTGTTTTTATTCTCAGAAGGGATACTCCCTGATATACAGCTGCCTACCCCCTGTGTAAGAGCAGGTCGTAAATGAGCTTTTTTCTCTGTTCCCTCACCACAATCCAGATTCTTTTGGGGAGTTACCAGTACAGTAACCATACCAGGAAGTACTTAATTTATTACGTTACTGCTTTTCTTAATCTCAGTGGAGATATTTACTGATAAACAGCTACCTACGCAGCATGTTCATGTCGTTCCTAAATGAGCTTTTATCTCTCTCCCCTCACCACAAATCAGATTCTTCTGAGGAGTTCCCAGTACATTATCCTTTCCCCTGTGTAATTACCTTAAGAAGCTCCAGCTGTTTTTATTCTCAGAAGGTTTACTCCCTGATATACTGCTGCCTACCCCCTTCGTAAGTGCAGGTCCTAAATGAGCTTTTTTCTCTGTTCCCTCACCACAATCCAGATTCTTTTGGGGAGTTACCAGTACAGTAACCATAACAGCAAGTACTTAATTTATTAAGCTACTGCTTTTCTTAATCTCAGTGGAGATATTTACTGATAAACAGCTACGTATGCAGCATGTTCATGTCGTTCATAAATGAGCTTTTATCTCTCTCCCCTCACCACAAATCAGATTCTTCTGAGGAGTTCCCAGTACATTATCCTTTCCCCTGTGTAATTACCTTAACAAGCTCCAGCTGTTTTTATTCTCAGAAGGTTTACTCCCTGATATACAGCTGCCTACCCCCTTCGTAAGTGCAGGTCCTAAATGAGCATTTTTCTCTGTTCCCTCACCACAATCCAGATTCTTATGGGGAGTTACCAGTAAAGTAACCATACCAGGAAGTACATAATTTATTAAGCTACTGCTTTTCTTAATCTCAGTGGAGATATTTATTGATAAACAGCTACCTACGCAGCATGTTGATGTCGTTCCTAAATGAGCTTTTACCTTTCTCCCCTCACCACAAATCAGATTCTTCTGAGGAGTTCCCAGTACATTATCCTTTCCCCTGTGTAATTACCTGAACAAGCTCCAGCTGTTTTCATTCTCAGAAGGTTTACTCCCTGATATACAGCTGCCTACCCCCTTCATAAGTGCACTTCCTAAATGAGCTTTTTTCTCTGTTCCCTCACCACAATCCAGATTCTTTTGGGGAGTTACCAGTACAGTAACCATACCAGGAAGTACTTAATTTATTAAGCTACTGCTTTTCTTAATCTCAGTGGAGATATTTACTGATAAACAGCCACCTATGCAGCATTTTCATGTCGTTCCTAAATGAGCTTTTATCTCCCTCCCCTCACCACAAATCAGATTCTTCTGAGGAGTTCCCAGTACATTATCCTTTCCCCTGTGTAATTACCTTAACAAGTTCCAGCTCTTTTTATTCTCAGAATTGATACTCCCTGATATACAGTTTCCTAAACCCTTCATAAGTGCAGGTCTTAAATGAGCTTTTTTCTCTGTTCCCTCACCACAATCCAGATTCTTTTGGGAAGTTACCAGTACAGTAACCATACCAGGAAGTACTTAATTTATTAAGCTACTGCTTTTCTTAATCTCATTGGAGATATTTACTGATAAGCAGCTACCTACGCAGCAAGTTCACGTCGTTCTTAAATGAGATTTATCTCTCTCCCCTCACAACAAATCAGATTCTTCTGAGGAGTTCCCAGTACATTATCCTTTCCACTGTGTAATTACCTTAACAAGCTCCAGCTGTTTTTATTCTCTGAAGGGATACTCCCTGATATACAGCTGCCTACTCCCTTCGTAAATGCATTTCCTAAATGAGCTGTTTTCTCTGTTCACTCACCACAATCCAGATTCTTTTGGGGAGGTACCAGTACAGAAACCATACCAGGAAGTACTTAATTTATTAAGCTACTGCTTTTCTTAATCTCAGTGGAGATATTTACTGATAAACAGCCACCTATGCAGCATTTTCATGTCGTTCATAAATGAGCTTTTATCTCTCTCCCCTCACCACAAATCAGATTCTTCTGAGGAGTTCCCAGTACATTATCCTTTCCCCTGTGTAATTACCTTGACAAGCTCCAGCTGTGTTTATTCTCAGAAGGGATACTCTCTGATATACAGCTGCCTACCCCCTTCGTAAGTGCAGGTCCTAAATGAGCTTTTTTCTCTGTTCTCTCACTACAATCCAGATTCTTTTGAGGAGTTACCAGTACAGTAACCATACCAGGAAGTACTTAATTTATTAAGCTACTGCTTTTCTTAATCTCAGTGGAGATATTTACTGACAAACAGCTACCTACGCAGCATGTTCATGTCTTTCTTAAATGAGCTTTTATATCTCTCCCCTCACCACAAATCAGATTCTTCTGAGGAGTTCCCAGTACATTATCCTTTCCCCTGTGTAATTACCTTAACAAGCTCCAGATGTTTTTATTCTCAGAAGGTTTACTCCCTGATATACAGCTGCCTACCCCCTTCGTAAGTGCAGGTCCTAAGTGAGCTTTTTTCTCTGTTCCCTCACCACAATCCAGATTCTTTTGGGGAGTTACCAGTACAGTAACCATACCAGGAAGTACTTAATTTATTAAGCTACTGCTTTTCTTCATCTCAGTGGAGATATTTAGTGATAAACAGCTACCTACGCAGCATGTTCATGTCGTTCCTAAATGAGCTTTTATCTCTCTCACCTCACCACAAATCAGAATCTTCTGAGGAGTTCCCAGTACCTTTTCCTTTCCCCTGTGTAATTACCTTAACAAGCTCCAGCAGTTTTTATTCTCAGAAGGTTTACTCCCTGATATACAGCTGCCTACCCCCTTCGTAAGTGCAGGTCCTAAATGTGCTTTTTTCTCTGTTCCCTCACCACAATCCAGATTCTTTTGGGGAGTTACCAGTACAGTAACCATACCAGGAAGTACTTAATTTATTAAGCTACTGCTTTTCTTAATCTCAGTGGAGATATTTACTGATAAACAGCTACCTACGCAGCATGTTCATGTCGTTCCTAAATGAGCTTTTATCTCTCTCCCCTCACCACAAATCAGATTCGTTGAGGAGTCCCCAGTATATTATCCTTTCCCCTGTGTAATTACCTTAACAAGCTCCAGCTGTTTTTATTCTCAGAAGGTTTACTCCCTCATATACAGCTGCCTACCCCCTTCGTAAGTGCAGGTCCTAAATGAGCTTTTTTCTCTGTTTCCTCACCACAATCCAGATTCTTTTGGGGAGTTACCAATATAGTAACCATACCAGGAAGTACTTAATTTATTAAGCTACTGCTTTTCTTAATCTCAGTGGAGATATTTACTGATAAACAGCTACCTACGCAGCACGTTCATGTCGTTCCTAAATGAGCTTTTATCTCTCTCCCCTCACCACAAATCAGATTCTTCTGAGGAGTTCCCAGTACATTATCCTTTCCCCTGTGTGATTACCTTAACAAGCTCCACCTGTTTTTATTCTCAGAAGGTTTACTCCCTGATATACAGCTGCCTACCACCTTAGTAAGTGCAGGTCCTAAATGAGCTTTTTTCTCTGTTCCCTCACCACAATCCAGATTCTTTTGGGGAGTTACCAGCATAGTAACCATACCAGGAAGTACTTAATTTATTAAGCTACTGCTTTTCTTAATCTCAGTGGAGATATTTACTGATAAACAGCTACCTACGCAGCACGTTCATGTCGTTCCTAAATGAGCTTTTATCTCTCTCCAATCACCACAAATCAGATTCTTCTGAGGAGTTCCCAGTACATTATCCTTTCCCCTGTGTAATTACCTTAACAAGCTCCAGCAGTTTTTATTCTCAGAAGGTTTACTCCCTGATATACAGTTGCCTACCCCCTTCGTAAGTGCAGGTCCTAAATGAGCTTTTTTCTCTGTTCCCTCACCACAATCCAGATTCTTTTGGGGAGTTACCAGTACAGTAACCATACCAGGATGTACTTAATTTATTAAGCTACTGCTTTTCTTAATCTCAGTGGAGATATTTACTGATAAACAGCTACCTACGCAGCACGTTCATGTCGTTCCTAAATGAGCTTTTATCTCTCTCCCCTCACCAAAAATCAGATTCTTCTGAGGAGTTCCCAGTACATTATCCTTTCCCCTGTGTAATTACCTTAACAAGCTCCAGCTGTTTTTATTCTCCGAAGGTTTACTCCCTGATATACAGCTGCCTACCCCCTTCGTAAGTGCAGGTCCTAAATGAGCTATTTTCTCTGTTCCCGCACAACAATCCATATTCTTTTGGGGAGTTACCAGTACAGTAACCATACCAGGAAGTACTTAATTCATTAAGCTACTGCTTTTCTTAATCTCAGTGGAGATATTTACTGATAAACAGCTACGTACGCAGCATATTCATGTTGTTCCTAAATGAGCTTTTATCTCTCTCCCCTCACCACAAATCAGATTCTTCTGAGGAGTTCCCAGTACATTATCCTTTCCCCTGTGTAATTACCTTAACAAGTTCAAGGTGTTTTTATTCTCAGAAGGTTTACTC
Organism: Perognathus longimembris pacificus; assembly: GCF_023159225.1. Taxonomy (NCBI): domain Eukaryota; kingdom Metazoa; phylum Chordata; class Mammalia; order Rodentia; family Heteromyidae; genus Perognathus; species Perognathus longimembris. The sequence continues at coordinate 21,607 of NW_025956492.1, forward strand.
CCTGATATACAGCTGCCTACCCCCTGCGTAAGTGCAGGTCCTAAATGAGCTTTTTTCTCTGTTCCCTCACCACAATCCAGATTCAATTGGGGAGTTACCAGTACAGTAACCATACCAGGAAGTACTTAATTCATTAAGCTACTGCTTTTCTTAATCTCAGTGGAGATATTTACTGATAAACAGCTACCTACGCAGCATGTTCATGTCGTTCCTAAATGAGCTTTTATCTCTCTCCCCTCACCACAAATCAGATTCTTCTGAGGAGTTCCCAGTACATTATCCTTTCCCCTGTGTAATTACCTTAACAAGCTCCAGCTGTTTTTATTCTCAGAAGGTTTACTCCCTGATATACAGCTGCCTACCCCCTGCGTAAGTGCAGGTCCTAAATGAGCTTTTTTCTCTGTTCCCTCACCACAATCCAGATTCTTCTGGGGAGTTACCAGTACAGTAACCATACCAGGAAGTACTTAATTTATTAAGCTACTGCTTTTCTTAATCTCAGTGGAGATATTTACTGATAAACAGCTACCTACGCAGCATGTTCATGTCGTTCCTAAATGAGCTTTTATCTCTCTTCCCTCACCACAAATCAGATTCTTCTGAGGAGTTCCCAGTACATTATCCTTTCCCCTGTGTAATTACCTTAACAAGCTCCAGCTGTTTTTATTCTCAGAAGGGATACTCCCTGATATACAGCTGCCGACCCCCTGCGTAAGTGCAGGTACTAAATGAGCTTTTTTCTCTGTTCCCTCACCACAATCCAGATTCTTTTGGGGAGTTACCAGTACAGTAACCATACCAGGAAGTACTTAATTTATTAAGCTACTGCTTTTCTTAATCTCAGTGGAGATATTTACTGATAAACAGCTACCTACGCAGCATGTTCATGTCGTTCCTAAATGAGATTTTATCTCTCTCCCCTAACCACAAATCAGATTCTTCTGAGGAGTTCCCAGTACATTATCCTTTCCCCTGTGTAATTACCTTAACAAGCTCCAGCTGTTTTTATTCTCAGAAGTTTTACTCCCTGATATACAGCTGCCTACCCCCTTCGTAAGTGCAGGTCCTAAATGAGCTTTTTTCTCTGTTCCCTCACCAGAATCCAGATTCTTTTTGGGAGTTACCAGTACAGTAACCATAACAGGAAGTACTTAATTTATTAAGCTACTGCTTTTATTAATCTCAGTGGAGATATTTACTGATAAACAGCTACCTACGCTGCATGTTCATGTCGTTCCTAAATGAGCTTTTATCTCTCTCCCCTCACCACAAATCAGATTCTTCTGAGGAGTTCCCAGTACATTATCCTTTCCCCTGTGTAATTACCTTATCAAGCTCCAGCTGTTTTTATTCTCAGAAGGTTTACTCCCTGATATACAGGTGCCTACCCCCTTCGTAAGTGCATGTCCTAAATGAGCTTTTTTCTCTGTTCCCTCACCACAATCCAGATTCTTTTGGGGAGTTACCAGTACAGTAACCATACCAGGAAGTACTTAATTTATTAAGCTACTGCTTTTCTTAATCTCAGTGGAGATATTTACTGATAAACAGCTACCTACGCCGCATGTTCATGTCGTTCCTAAATGAGCTTTTATCTCTCTCCCCTCACCACAAATCAGATTCTTCTCAGGAGTTCCCAGTACATTATCCTTTCCCCTGTGTAATTACCTTAACAATCACCAGCTGTTTTTATTCTCAGAAGGTTTACTCCCTGATATACAGCTGCCTACCCCCTTCGTAAGTGCAGGTCCTAAATGAGCTTTATTCTCTGTTCCCTCACCACAATCCAGATTCTTTTGGGGAGTTACCAGTACAGTAACCATACCAGGAAGTACTTAATTTATTAAGCTACTGCTTTTCTTAATCTCATTGCAGATATTTACTGATAAACAGCTACGTACTCAGCATGTTCATGTCGTTCCTAAATGAGTTTTTATCTCTCTCCCCTCACCACAAATCAGATTCTTCTGAGGAGTTCCCAGTACATTATCCTTTCCCCTGTGTAATTACCTTAACAAGCACCAGCTGTTTTTATTCTCAGAAGGGATACTCCCTGATATACAGCTGCCTACCCCCTTCGTAAGTGCAGGTCCTAAATGAGCTTTTTTATCTGTTCCCTCACCACAATCCAGATTCTTTTGGGGAGTTACCAGTACAGTACCCATACCAGGAGGTACTTAATTTATTAAGCTACTGCTTTTCTTAATCTCAGTGGAGATATTTACTGATAAACAGCTACCTACGCAGCATGTTCATGTCGTTCCTAAATGAGCTTTTATCTCTCTCCCCTCACCACAAATCAGATTCTTCTGAGGAGTTCCCAGTACATTGTCCTTTCCCCTGTGTAATTACCTTAACAAGCTCCAGTGTTTTTATTCTCCGAAGGTTTACTCCCTGATATACAGCTGCCTACCCCCTTCGGAAGTGCAGGTCCTAAGTGAGCTTTTTTCTCTGTTCCCTCACCACAATCCAGATTCTTTTGGGGAGTTACCAGTACAGTAACCATACCAGGAAGTACTTAATTGATTAAGCTACTGCTTTTCTTAATCTCAGTGGAGATATTTACTGATAAACAGCTACCTACGCAGCATGTTCAAGTCGTTCCTAAATGAGCTTTTATCTCTCTCCCCTCACCACAAATCAGATTCTTCTGAGGAGTTCCCAGTGCATTATCCGTTCCCCTGTGTAATTACCTTAACAATCACCAGCTGTTTTTATTCTCAGAAGGTTTACTCCCTGATATACAGCTGCCTACCCCCTTCGTAAGTGCAGGTCCTAAATGAGCTTTATTCTCTGTTCCCTCACCACAATCCAGATTCTTTGGGGGAGTTACCAGTACAGTAACCATACCAGGAAGTACTTAATTTATTAAGCTACTGCTTTTCTTAATCTCAGTGCAGATATTTACTGATAAACAGCTACGTACTCAGCATGTTCATGTCCTTCCTAAATGAGCTTTTATCTCTCTCCCCTCACCACAAATCAGATTCTTCTGAGGAGTTCCCAGTACATTATCCTTTCCCCTGTGTAATTACCTTAACTAGCTCCAGGTGTTTTTATTCTCAGAAGGTTTACTCCCTGATATACAGCTGCCTACCCCCTTCGTAAGTGCCGGTCCTAAATGAGCTTTTTTCTCTGTTCCCTCACCACAATCCAGATTCTTTTGGGGAGTTACCAGTACAGTAACCATAACAGGAAGTACTTAATTTATTACGTTACTGCTTTTCTTAATCTCAGTGGAGATATTTACTGATAAACAGCTACCTACGCAGCATGTTCATGTCGTTCCTAAATGAGCTTTTATCTCTCTCCCCTCACCACAAATCAGATTCTTCTGAGGAGTTCCCAGTACATTATCCTTTCCCATGTGTAATTACCTTAACAAGCACCAGCTGTTTTTATTCTCAGAAGGGATACTCCCTGATATACAGCTGCCAACCCCCTGTGTAAGAGCAGGTCGTAAATGAGCTTTTTTCTCTGTTCCCTCACCACAATCCAGATTCTTTTGGGGAGTTACCAGTACAGTAACCATACCAGGAAGTACTTAATTTATTAAGCTACTGCTTTTCTTAATCTCAGTGGAGATATTTACTGATAAACAGCCACCTATGCAGCATTTTCATGTCGTTCCTAAATGAGCTTTTATCTCTCTCCCCTCACCACAAATCAGATTCTTCTGAGGAGTTTCCAGTACATTATCCTTTCCCCTGTGTAATTACCTTAACAAGTTCCAGCTCTTTTTATTCTCAGAATTGATACTCCCTGATATACAGTTTCCTAAACCCTTCATAAATGCAGGTCCTAAATGAGCTTTTTTCTCTGTTCCCTCACCACAATCCAGATTCTTTTGGGAAGTTACCAGTACAGTAACCATACCAGGAAGTACTTAATTTATTAAGCTACTGCTTTTCTTAATCTCAGTGGGGATATTTACTGATAAACAGCTACCTACGCAGCATGTTCATGTCGTTCATAAATGAGCTTTTATCTCTCTTCCCTCACGACAAATCAGATTCTTCTGAGGCGTTCCCAGTACATTATGCTTTCCCGTGTGTAATTACCTTAACAAGCACCAGCTGTTTTTATTCTCAGAAGGGATACTCCCTGATATACAGCTGCCTACCCCCTTCGTAAGTGCAGGTCCTAAATGAGCTTTTTTCTCTGTTCCCTCACCACAATCCAGATTCTTTTGGGGAGTTACCAGTACAGTACCCATACCAGGAGGAACTTAATTTAATAAGCTACTGCTTTTCTTAATCTCAGTGGAGATATTTACTGATAAACAGCTACCTACGCAGCATGTTCATGTCGTTCATAAATGAGCTTTTATCTCTCTCCCCTCACCACAAATCAGATTCTTCTGAGGAGTTCCCAGTACATTGTCCTTTCCCCTGTGTAATTACCTTAATAAGCTCCAGTGTTTTTATTCTCCGAAGGTTTACTCCCTGATATACAGCTGCCTACCCCCTTCGTAAGTGCAGGTCCTAAGTGAGCTTTTTTCTCTGTTCCATCACCACAATCCAGATTCTTTTGGGGAGTTACCAGTACAGTAACCATACCAGGAAGTACTTAATTGATTAAGCTACTGCTTTTCTTAATCTCAGTGGAGATATTTACTGATAAACAGCTACCTACGCAGCATGTTCAAGTCGTTCCTAAATGAGCTTTTATCTCTCTCCCCTCACCACAAATCAGATTCTTCTGAGGAGTTCCCAGTGCATTATCCGTTCCCCTGTGTAATTACCTTAACAATCACCAGCTGTTTTTATTCTCAGAAGGTTTACTCCCTGATATACAGCTGCCTACCCCCTTCATAAGTGCAGGTCCTAAATGAGCTGTATTCTCTGTTCCCTCACCACAATCCAGATTCTTTGGGGGAGTTACCAGTACAGTAACCATACCAGGAAGTACTTAATTTATTAAGCTACTGCTTTTCTTAATCTCAGTGCAGATATTTACTGATAAACAGCTACGTACTCAGCATGTTCATGTCGTTCCTAAATGAGCTTTTATCTCTCTCCCCTCACCACAAATCAGATTCTTCTGAGGAGTTCCCAGTACATTATCCTTTCCCCTGTGTAATTACCTTAACAAGCTCCAGCTGTTTTTATTCTCAGAAGGTTTACTCCCTGATATACAGCTGCCTACCCACTTCGTAAGTGCAGGTCCTAAATGAGCTTTTTTCTCTGTTCCCTCACCACAATCCAGATTCTTTTGGGGAGTTACCAGTACAGTAACCATACCAGGAAGTACTTAATTTATTAAGCTACTGCATTTCTTAATCTCAGTGGAGATATTTACTGATAAACAGCTACCTACGCAGCATGTTCATGTCGTTCCTAAATGAGCTTTTATCTCTCTTCCCTCACCACAAATCAGATTCTTCTGAGGAGTTCCCAGTACATTATCCTTTCCCATGTGTAATTACCTTAACAAGCACCAGCTGTTTTTATTCTCAGAAGGGATACTCCCTGATATACAGCTGCCTACCCCCTGTGTAAGAGCAGGTCGTAAATGAGCTTTTTTCTCTGTTCCCTCACCACAATCCAGATTCTTTTGGGGAGTTACCAGTACAGTAACCATACCAGGAAGTACTTAATTTATTACGTTACTGCTTTTCTTAATCTCAGTGGAGATATTTACTGATAAACAGCTACCTACGCAGCATGTTCATGTCGTTCCTAAATGAGCTTTTATCTCTCTCCCCTCACCACAAATCAGATTCTTCTGAGGAGTTCCCAGTACATTATCCTTTCCCCTGTGTAATTACCTTAAGAAGCTCCAGCTGTTTTTATTCTCAGAAGGTTTACTCCCTGATATACTGCTGCCTACCCCCTTCGTAAGTGCAGGTCCTAAATGAGCTTTTTTCTCTGTTCCCTCACCACAATCCAGATTCTTTTGGGGAGTTACCAGTACAGTAACCATAACAGCAAGTACTTAATTTATTAAGCTACTGCTTTTCTTAATCTCAGTGGAGATATTTACTGATAAACAGCTACGTATGCAGCATGTTCATGTCGTTCATAAATGAGCTTTTATCTCTCTCCCCTCACCACAAATCAGATTCTTCTGAGGAGTTCCCAGTACATTATCCTTTCCCCTGTGTAATTACCTTAACAAGCTCCAGCTGTTTTTATTCTCAGAAGGTTTACTCCCTGATATACAGCTGCCTACCCCCTTCGTAAGTGCAGGTCCTAAATGAGCATTTTTCTCTGTTCCCTCACCACAATCCAGATTCTTATGGGGAGTTACCAGTAAAGTAACCATACCAGGAAGTACATAATTTATTAAGCTACTGCTTTTCTTAATCTCAGTGGAGATATTTACTGATAAACAGCTACCTACGCAGCATGTTGATGTCGTTCCTAAATGAGCTTTTACCTTTCTCCCCTCACCACAAATCAGATTCTTCTGAGGAGTTCCCAGTACATTATCCTTTCCCCTGTGTAATTACCTGAACAAGCTCCAGCTGTTTTCATTCTCAGAAGGTTTACTCCCTGATATACAGCTGCCTACCCCCTTCATAAGTGCACTTCCTAAATGAGCTTTTTTCTCTGTTCCCTCACCACAATCCAGATTCTTTTGGGGAGTTACCAGTACAGTAACCATACCAGGAAGTACTTAATTTATTAAGCTACTGCTTTTCTTAATCTCAGTGGAGATATTTACTGATAAACAGCCACCTATGCAGCATTTTCATGTCGTTCCTAAATGAGCTTTTAACTCCCTCCCCTCACCACAAATCAGATTCTTCTGAGGAGTTCCCAGTACATTATCCTTTCCCCTGTGTAATTACCTTAACAAGTTCCAGCTCTTTTTATTCTCAGAATTGATACTCCCTGATATACAGTTTCCTAAACCCTTCATAAGTGCAGGTCTTAAATGAGCTTTTTTCTCTGTTCCCTCACCACAATCCAGATTCTTTTGGGAAGTTACCAGTACAGTAACCATACCAGGAAGTACTTAATTTATTAAGCTACTGCTTTTCTTAATCTCATTGGAGATATTTACTGATAAGCAGCTACCTACGCAGCAAGTTCATGTCGTTCTTAAATGAGATTTATCTCTCTCCCCTCACAACAAATCAGATTCTTCTGAGGAGTTCCCAGTACATTATCCTTTCCACTGTGTATTTACCTTAACAAGCTCCAGCTGTTTTTATTCTCTGAAGGGATACTCCCTGATATACAGCTGCCTACTCCCTTCGTAAATGCATTTCCTAAATGAGCTGTTTTCTCTGTTCACTCACCACAATCCAGATTCTTTTGGGGAGGTACCAGTACAGAAACCATACCAGGAAGTACTTAATTTATTAAGCTACTGCTTTTCTTAATCTCAGTGGAGATATTTACTGATAAACAGCCACCTATGCAGCATTTTCATGTCGTTCATAAATGAGCTTTTATCTCTCTCCCCTCACCAAAAATCAGATTCTTCTGAGGAGTTCCCAGTACATTATCCTTTCCCCTGTGTAATTACCTTGACAAGCTCCAGCTGTGTTTATTCTCAGAAGGGATACTCTCTGATATACAGCTGCCTACCCCCTTCGTAAGTGCAGGTCCTAAATGAGCTTTTTTCTCTGTTCTCTCACTACAATCCAGATTCTTTTGAGGAGTTACCAGTACAGTAACCATACCAGGAAGTACTTAATTTATTAAGCTACTGCTTTTCTTAATCTCAGTGGAGATATTTACTGACAAACAGCTACCTACGCAGCATGTTCATGTCTTCTTAAATGAGCTTTTATATCTCTCCCCTCACCACAAATCAGATTCTTCTGAGGAGTTCCCAGTACATTATCCTTTCCCCTGTGTAATTACCTTAACAAGCTCCAGATGTTTTTATTCTCAGAAGGTTTACTCCCTGATATACAGCTGCCTACCCCCTTCGTAAGTGCAGGTCCTAAGTGAGCTTTTTTCTCTGTTCCCTCACCACAATCCAGATTCTTTTGGGGAGTTACCAGTACAGTAACCATACCAGGAAGTACTTAATTTATTAAGCTACTGCTTTTCTTCATCTCAGTGGAGATATTTAGTGATAAACAGCTACCTACGCAGCATGTTCATGTCGTTCCTAAATGAGCTTTTATCTCTCTCACCTCACCACAAATCAGAATCTTCTGAGGAGTTCCCAGTACCTTTTCCTTTCCCCTGTGTAATTACCTTAACAAGCTCCAGCAGTTTTTATTCTCAGAAGGTTTACTCCCTGATATACAGCTGCCTACCCCCTTCGTAAGTGCAGGTCCTAAATGTGCTTTTTTCTCTGTTCCCTCACCACCATCCAGATTCTTTTGGGGAGTTACCAGTACAGTAACCATACCAGGAAGTACTTAATTTATTAAGCTACTGCTTTTCTTAATCTCAGTGGAGATATTTACTGATAAACAGCTACCTACGCAGCATGTTCATGTCGTTCCTAAATGAGCTTTTATCTCTCTCCCCTCACCACAAATCAGATTCGTTGAGGAGTCCCCAGTATATTATCCTTTCCCCTGTGTAATTACCTTAACAAGCTCCAGCTGTTTTTATTCTCAGAAGGTTTACTCCCTCATATACAGCTGCCTACCCCCTTCGTAAGTGCAGGTCCTAAATGAGCTTTTTTCTCTGTTTCCTCACCACAATCCAGATTCTTTTGGGGAGTTACCAGTATAGTAACCATACAGGAAGTACTTAATTTATTAAGCTACTGCTTTTCTTAATCTCAGTGGAGATATTTACTGATAAACAGCTACCTACGCAGCACGTTCATGTCGTTCCTAAATGAGCTTTTATCTCTCTCCCCTCACCACAAATCAGATTCTTCTGAGGAGTTCCCAGTACATTATCCTTTCCCCTGTGTAATTACCTTAACAAGCTCCACCTGTTTTTATTCTCAGAAGGTTTACTCCCTGATATACAGCTGCCTACCCCCTTAGTAAGTGCAGGTCCTAAATGAGCTTTTTTCTCTGTTCCCTCACCACAATCCAGATTCTTTTGGGGAGTTACCAGTACATAGTAACCATACCAGGAAGTACTTAATTTATTAAGCTACTGCTTTTCTTAATCTCAGTGGAGATATTTACTGATAAACAGCTACCTACGCAGCACGTTCATGTCGTTCCTAAATGAGCTTTTATCTCTCTCCCCTCACCACAAATCAGATTCTTCTGAGGAGTTCCCAGTACATTATCCTTTCCCCTGTGTAATTACCTTAACAAGCTCCAGCAGTTTTTATTCTCAGAAGGTTTACTCCCTGATATACAGCTGCCTACCCCCTTCGTAAGTGCAGGTCCTAAATGAGCTTTTTTCTCTGTTCCCTCACCACAATCCAGATTCTTTTGGGGAGTTACCAGTACAGTAACCATACCAGGAAGTACTTAATTTATTAAGCTACTGCTTTTCTTAATCTCAGTGGAGATATTTACTGATAAACAGCTACCTACGCAGCATGTTCATGTCGTTCCTAAATGAGCTTTTATCTCTCTCCCCTCACCACAAATCAGATTCTTCTGAGGAGTTCCCAGTACATTATCCTTTCCCCTGTGTAATTACCTTAACAAGCTCCAGCTGTTTTTATTCTCAGAAGGTTTACTCCCTGATATACAGCTGCCTACCCCCTTCGTAAGTGCAGGTCCTAAATGAGCTTTTTCTCTGTTCCCTCACCACAATCCAGATTCTTTTGGGGAGTTACCAGTACAGTAACCATACCAGGAAGTACTTAATTTATTAAGCTACTGCTTTTCTTAATCTCAGTGGAGATATTTACTGATAAACAGCTACGTACGCAGCATGTTCATGTCGTTCCTAAATGAGCTTTTATCTCTCTCCCCTCACCACAAATCAGATTCTTCTGAGGAGTTCCCAGTACATTATCCTTTCCCCTGTGTAATTACCTTAACAAGTTCAAGCTGTTTTTATTCTCAGAAGGTTTACTCCCTGATATACAGCTGCCTACCCCCTGCGTAAGTGCAGGTCCTAAATGAGCTTTTTTCTCTGTTCCCTCACCACAATCCAGATTCTTTTGGGGAGTTACCAGTACAGTAACCATACCAGGAAGTACTTAATTTATTAAGCTACTGCTTTTCTTAATCTCAGTGGAGATATTTACTGATAAACAGCTACCTACGCAGCATGTTCATGTCGTTCCTAAATGAGCTTTTATCTCTCTCCCCTCACCACAAATCAGATTCTTCTGAGGAGTTCCCAGTACATTATCCTTTCCCCTGTGTAATTACCTTAACAAGCTCCAGCTGTTTTTATTCTCAGAAGATTTACTCCCTGATATACAGCTGCCTACCCCCTTCGTAAGTGCAGGCCTAAATGAGCTTTTTTCTCTGTTCCCTCACCACAATCCAGATTCTTTTGGGGAGTTACCAGTACAGTAACCATACAGGAAGTACTTAATTTATTAAGCTACTGCTTTTCTTAATCTCAGTGGAGATATTTACTGATAAACAGCTACCTACGCAGCATGTTCATGTCGTTCCTAAATGAGCTTTTATCTCTCTCCCCTCACCACAAATCAGATTCTTCTGAGGAGTTCCCAGTACATTATCCTTTCCCCTGTGTAATTACCTTAACAAGCTCCAGCTGTTTTTATTCTCAGAAGGTTTACTCCCTGATATACAGCTGCCTACCCCCTTCGTAAGTGCAGGTCCTAAATGAGCTTTTTTCTCTGTTCCCTCACCACAATCCAGATTCTTTTGGGGAGTTACCAGTACAGTAACCATACCAGGAAGTACTTAATTTATTAAGCTACTGCTTTTCTTAATCTCAGTGGAGATATTTACTGATAAACAGCTACCTACGCAGCATGTTCATGTCGTTCCTAAATGAGCTTTTATCTCTCTCCCCTCACCACAAATCAGATTCTTCTGAGGAGTTCCCAGTACATTATCCTTTCCCCTGTGTAATTACCTTAACAAGCTCCAGCTGTTTTTATTCTCAGAAGGGATACTCCCTGATATACAGCTGCCTACCCCCTGCGTAAGTGCAGGTCTAAATGAGCTTTTTTCTCTGTTCCCTCACCACAATCCAGATTCTTTTGGGGAGTTACCAGTACAGTAACCATACCAGGAAGTACTTAATTTATTAAGCTACTGCTTTTCTTAATCTCAGTGGAGATATTTACTGATAAACAGCTACCTACGCAGCATGTTCATGTCGTTCCTAAATGAGCTTTTATCTCTCTCCCCTCACCACAAATCAGATTCTTCTGAGGAGTTCCCAGTACATTATCCTTTCCCCTGTGTAATTACCTTAACAAGCTCCAGCTGTTTTTATTCTCAGAAGGTTTACTCCCTGATATACAGCTGCCTACCCCCTTCGTAAGTGCAGGTCCTAAATGAGCTTTTTTCTCTGTTCCCTCACCACAATCCAGATTCTTTTGGGGAGTTACCAGTACAGTAACCATAACAGGAAGTACTTAATTTATTAAGCTACTGCTTTTCTTAATCTCAGTGGAGATATTTACTGATAAACAGCTACCTACGCAGCATGTTCATGTCGTTCCTAAATGAGCTTTTATCTCTCTCCCCTCACCACAAATCAGATTCTTCTGAGGAGTTCCCAGTACATTATCCTTTCCCCTGTGTAATTACCTTATCAAGCTCCAGCTGTTTTTATTCTCAGAAGGTTTACTCCCTGATATACAGCTGCCTACCCCCTTCGTAAGTGCAGGTCCTAAATGAGCATTTTTCTCTGTTCCCTCACCACAATCCAGATTCTTTTGGGGAGTTACCAGTACAGTAACCATACCAGGAAGTACTTATTTATTAAGCTACTGCTTTTCTTAATCTCAGTGGAGATATTTACTGATAAACAGCTACCTACGCAGCATTTTCATGTCGTTCCTAAATGAGCTTTTATCTCTCTCCCCTCACCACAAATCAGATTCTTCTGAGGAGTTCCCAGTACATTATCCTTTCCCCTGTGTAATTACCTTAACAAGCTCCAGGTGTTTTTATTCTCAGAAGGTTTACTCCCTGATATACAGCTGCCTACCCCCTTCGTAAGTGCAGGTCCTAAATGAGCTTTTTTCTCTGTTCCCTCACCACAATCCAGATTCTTTTGGGGAGTTACCAGTACAGTAACCATACCAGGAAGTACTTAATTTATTAAGCTACTGCTTTTCTTAATCTCAGTGGAGATATTTACTGATAAACAGCTACCTACGCAGCATGTTCATGTCGTTCCTAAATGAGCTTTTATCTCTCTCCCCTCACCACAAATCAGATTCTTCTCAGGAGTTCCCAGTACATTATCCTTTCCCCTGTGTAATTACCTTAACAATCACCAGCTGTTTTTATTCTCAGAAGGTTTACTCCCTGATATACAGCTGCCTACCCCCTTCGTAAGTGCAGGTCCTAAATGAGCTTTATTCTCTGTTCCCTCACCACAATCCAGATTCTTTTGGGGAGTTACCAGTACAGTAACCATACCAGGAAGTACTTAATTTATTAAGCTACTGCTTTTCTTAATCTCAGTGCAGATATTTACTGATAAACAGCTACGTACTCAGCATGTTCATGTCGTTCCTAAATGAGTTTTTATCTCTCTCCCCTCACCACAAATCAGATTCTTCTGAGGAGTTCCCAGTACATTATCCTTTCCCCTGTGTAATTACCTTAACAAGCACCAGCTGTTTTTATTCTCAGAAGGGATACTCCCTGATATACAGCTGCCTACCCCCTTCGTAAGTGCAGGTCCTAAATGAGCTTTTTTATCTGTTCCCTCACCACAATCCAGATTCTTTTGGGGAGTTACCAGTACAGTAACCATACCAGGAAGTACTTAATTTATTAAGCTACTGCTTTTCTTAATCTCAGTGGAGATATTTACTGATAAACAGCTACCTACGCAGCATGTTCATGTCGTTCCTAAATGAGCTTTTATCTCTCTCCCCTCACCACAAATCAGATTCTTCTGAGGAGTTCCCAGTACATTGTCCTTTCCCCTGTGTAATTACCTTAAGAAGCTCCAGCTGTTTTTATTCTCAGAAGGTTTACTCCCTGATATACAGCTGCCTACCCCCTTCGTAAGTGCAGGTCCTAAATGAGCTTTTTTCTCTGTTCCCTCACCACAATCCAGATTCTTTTGGGAGTTACCAGTACAGTAACCATACCAGGAAGTACTTAATTTATTAAGCTACTGCTTTTCTTAATCTCAGTGGAGATATTTACTGATAAACAGCTACCTACGCAGCATGTTCATGTCGTTCCTAAATGAGCTTTTATCTCTCTCCCCTCACCACAAATCAGATTCTTCTGAGGAGTTCCCAGTACATTATCCTTTCCCCTGTGTAATTACCTTAACAAGCTCCAGCTGTTTTTATTCTCAGAAGGTTTACTCCCTGATATACAGCTGCCTACCCCCTTCGTAAGTGCAGGTCCTAAATGAGCTTTTTTCTCTGTTCCCTCACCACAATCCAGATTCTTTTGGGGAGTTACCAGTACAGTAACCATAACAGGAAGTACTTAATTTATTAAGCTACTGCTTTTCTTAATCTCAGTGGAGATATTTACTGATAAACAGCTACCTACGCAGCATGTTCATGTCGTTCCTAAATGAGCTTTTATCTCTCTCCCCTCACCACAAATCAGATTCTTCTGAGGAGTTCCCAGTACATTATCCTTTCCCCTGTGTAATTACCTTAACAAGCTCCAGCTGTTTTTATTCTCAGAAGGTACTCCCTGATATACAGCTGCCTACCCCCTTCGTAAGTGCAGGTCCTAAATGAGCTTTTTCTCTGTTCCCTCACCACAATCCAGATTCTTTTGGGGAGTTACCAGTACAGTAACCATACCAGGAAGTACTTAATTTATTAAGCTACTGCTTTTCTTAATCTCAGTGGAGATATTTACTGATAAACAGCTACCTACGCAGCATGTTCATGTCGTTCCTAAATGAGCTTTTATCTCTCTCCCCTCACCACAAATCAGATTCTTCTGAGGAGTTCCCAGTACATTATCCTTTCCCCTGTGTAATTACCTTAACAAGCTCCAGCTGTTTTTATTCTCAGAAGGTTTACTCCCTGATATACAGCTGCCTACCCCCTTCGTAAGTGCAGGTCCTAATGAGCTTTATTCTCTGTTCCCTCACCACAATCCAGATTCTTTTGGGGAGTTACCAGTACAGTAACCATACCAGGAAGTACTTAATTTATTAAGCTACTGCTTTTCTTAATCTCAGTGGAGATATTTACTGATAAACAGCTACGTATGCAGCATGTTCATGTCGTTCCTAAATGAGCTTTTATCTCTCTCCCCTCACCACAAATCAGATTCTTCTGAGGAGTTCCCAGTACATTATCCTTTCCCCTGTGTAATTACCTTAACAAGCTCCAGCTGTTTTTATTCTCAGAAGGTTTACTCCCTGATATACAGCTGCCTACCCCTTCGTAAGTGCAGGTCCTAAATGAGCTTTTTTCTCTGTTCCCTCACCACAATCCAGATTCTTTTGGGGAGTTACCAGTACAGTAACCATACCAGGAAGTACTTAATTTATTAAGCTACTGCTTTTCTTAATCTCAGTGGAGATATTTACTGATAAACAGCTACCTACGCAGCATGTTCATGTCGTTCCTAAATGAGCTTTTATCTCTCTCCCCTCACCACAAATCAGATTCTTCTGAGGAGTTCCCAGTACATTATCCTTTCCCTGTGTAATTACCTTAACAAGCTCCAGCTGTTTTTATTCTCAGAAGATTTACTCCCTGATATACAGCTGCCTACCCCTTCGTAAGTGCAGGTCTAAATGAGCTTTTTTCTCTGTTCCCTCACCACAATCCAGATTCTTTTGGGGAGTTACCAGTACAGTAACCATACCAGGAAGTACTTAATTTATTAAGCTACTGCTTTTCTTAATCTCAGTGGAGATATTTACTGATAAACAGCTACCTACGCAGCATGTTCATGTCGTTCCTAAATGAGCTTTTATCTCTCTCCCCTCACCACAAATCAGATTCTTCTGAGGAGTTCCCAGTACATTATCCTTTCCCCTGTGTAATTACCTTAACAAGCTCCAGCTGTTTTTATTCTCAGAAGGTTTACTCCCTGATATACAGCTGCCTACCCCCTTCGTAAGTGCAGGTCCTAAATGAGCTTTTTTCTCTGTTCCCTCACCAGAATCCAGATTCTTTTTGGGAGTTACCAGTACAGTAACCATAACAGGAAGTACTTAATTTATTAAGCTACTGCTTTTATTAATCTCAGTGGAGATATTTACTGAAAAACAGCTACCTACGCTGCATGTTCATGTCGTTCCTAAATGAGCTTTTATCTCTCTCCCCTCACCACAAATCAGATTCTTCTGAGGAGTTCCCAGTACATTATCCTTTCCCCTGTGTAATTACCTTATCAAGCTCCAGCTGTTTTTATTCTCAGAAGGTTTACTCCCTGATATACAGGTGCCTACCCCCTTCGTAAGTGCATGTCCTAAATGAGCATTTTTCTCTGTTCCCTCACCACAATCCAGATTCTTTTGGGGGAGTTACCAGTACAGTAACCATACCAGGAAGTACTTTATTT
>NW_025956493.1:0-25759 GCF_023159225.1 Perognathus longimembris pacificus
AACAGCTACCTACGCAGCATGGTCATGTCGTTCATAAATGAGCTTTTATCTCTCTCCCCTCACCAAAAATCAGATTCTTCTGAGGAGTTCCCAGTACATTATCCTTTCCCCTGTGTAATTACCTTATCAAGCTCACCTGTTTTTATTCTCAGAAGGTGTACTCCCTGATATACAGCTGCCTAACCCCTTCGTAAGTGCAGGTCCTAAATGAGCTTTTTTCTCTGTTCCCTCACCACAATCCAGATTCTTTTGGGGAGCTACCAGTACAGTAACCATACCAGGAAGTACTTAATTTATTAAGCTACTGCTTTTCTTAATCTCAGTGGAGATATTTACAGATAAACAGCTACCTACGCAACCTGGTCATGTCGTTCCTAAATGAGCTTTTATCTCTCTCCCCTCACCAAAAATCAGATTCTTCTGAGGAGTTCCCAGTACATTATCCTTTCCCCTGTGTAATTACCTTATCAAGCTCCACCTGTTTTTATTCTCAGAAGGTGTACTCCCTGATATACAGCTGCCTAACCCCTTCGTAAGTGCAGGTCCTAAATGAGCTTTTTTCTCTGTTCCCTCACCACAATCCAGATTCTTTTGGGGAGTTACCAGTACAGTAACCATACCAGGAAGTACTTAATTTATTAAGCTACTGCTTTTCTTAATCTCAGTGGAGATATTTACAGATAAACAGCTACCTACGCAGCAGGGTCATGTCGTTCCTAAATGAGCTTTTATCTCTCTCCCCTCACCACAAATCAGATTCTTCTTAGGAGTTCCCAGTACATTATCCATTCCCCCTGTGTAATTACCTTAACAAGCTCCACCTGTTTTTATTCTCAGAAGGTGTACTCCCTGATATACAGCTGCCTAACCCCTTCGTAAGTGCAGGTCCTAAATGAGCTTTTTTCTCTGTTCCCTCACCACAATCCAGATTCTTTTGGGGAGTTACCAGTACAGTAACCATACCAGGAAGTACTTAGTTTATTAAGCTACTGCTTTTCTTAATCTCAGTGGAGATATTTACTGATAAATAGCTACCTGCGCAGCATGTTCATGTCGTTCCTAAATGAGCTTTTATCTCTCTCTCCTCACCACAAATCAGATTCTTCTGAGGAGTTCCCAGTACATTATCCTTTCCCCTGTGTAATTACCTTAACAAGCTCCAGCTGTTTTATTCTCAGAAGCGATACTCCCTAATATACAGCTGCCTACCCCCCTTCGTAAGTGCAGTTCCTAAAGGAGCTTTTTTGTCTGTTCCCTCACCACAATCCAGATTCTTTTGGGGAGTTACCAGTACAGTAACCATACCAGGAAGTACTTAATTTATTAAGCTACTGCTTTTCTTAATCTCAGTGGAGATATTTACTGATAAACAGCTACCTACACAGCATGTTCATGTCGTTCCTAAATGAGCTTTTATCTCTCTCCCCCTCACCAAAAATCAGATTCTTCTGAGGAGTTCTTAGTACATTATCCTTTCCCCTGTGTAATTACCTTAACAAGCTGCATCTGTTTTATTCTCAGAAGGTTTACTCCCTGATATACAGCTGCCTACCCCCTTCGTAAGTGCAGGTCCTAAATGAGCTTTTTTCTCTGTTCCCTCACCACAATCCAGATTCTTTTGGGGAGTTACCAGTACAGTAACCATACCAGGAAGTACATAATTTATTAAGCTACTGCTTTTCTTAATCTCAGTGGAGATATTTACTGATAAACAGCTACCTACACAGCATGTTCATGTCGTTCCTTAATGAGCTTTTATCTCTCTCCCCTAAACACAAATCAGATTCTTCTGAGGAGTTCCCAGTACATTATCCTTTCCCCTGTGTAATTACCTTAACAAGCTCCAGCTGTTTTTATCCTCAGAAGGTTTAGTCCCTGATATACAGCTGCCTACCCCCTTCGTAAGTGCAGGTCCTAAATGAGCTTTTTACTCTGTTCCCTCACCACAATCCAGATTCTTTTGGGGAGTTACCAGTACAGTTACCATACCAGGAAGTACTTAATTGATTAAGCTACTGCTTGTCTTAATCTCAGTGGAGATATTTACTGATAAACAGCTGCCTAGGCAGCATGTTCATGTCGTTCCTAAATGAGCTTTTATCTATCTCCCCTCACCACAATTCAGATTCTTCTGAGGAGTTCCCAGTACATTATCCTTTCCCCTGTGTAATTACCTTAAAAAGCTCCAGCTGTTTTTATTCTCAGAGGGTTTACTCCCTGATATACAGCTGCCTACCCCCTTCGTAAGTGCAGGTCCTAAATGAGCTTTTTTCTCTGTTCCCTCACCACAATCCAGATTCTCTTGGGGAGTTACCGGTACAGTAACCATACCAGGAAGTACTTAATTTATTAAGCTACTGCATTTCTTAATCTCAGTGGAGCTATTTACTGATAAACAGCTACCTACGCAGCATGTTCATACCGTTCCTAAATGAGCTTTTATCTCTCTCCCCTCACCACAAATCAGATTCTTCTGAGGAGTTCCCAGTACATTATCCTTTCCCCTGTGTAATTACCTTAACAAGCTCCAGCTGTTTTTATTCTCAGAGGGTTTACTCCCTGATATACAGCTGCCTACCCCCTTCGTAAGTGCAGGTCCTAAATGAGCTTTTTTCTCTGTTCCCTCACCACAATCCAGATTCTCTTGGGGAGTTACCAGTACAGTAACCATACCAGGAAGTACTTAATTTATTAAGCTAAGCATTTCTTAATCTCAGTGGAGCTATTTACTGATAAACAGCAACCTACGCAGCATGTTCATACCGTTCCTAAATGAGCTTTTATCTCTCTCCCCTCACCACAAATCAGATTCTTCTGAGGAGTTCCCAGTACATTATCCTTTCCCCTGTGTAATTACCTTAACAAGTTCCAGCTGTTTTTATTCTCAGAGGGTTTACTCCCTGATATACAGCTGCCTAGCCCCTTCGTAAGTGCAGGTCTTAAATGAGCTTTTTTCTCTGTTCCCTCACCACAATCCAGATTCTTTTGGGGAGTTACCAGTAAAGTAACCATACCAGGAAGTACTTAATTTATTAAGCTACTGCTTTTCTTAATCTCAGTGGAGATATTTACAGATAAACAGCTACCTAAGCAACATGGTCATGTCGTTCCTAAATGAGCTTTTATCTCTCTCCCCTCACCACAAATCAGATTGTTCTGAGGAGTTCCAGTACATTATCCTTTCCCCTGTGTAATTACCTTATCAAGCTCCACATGTTTTTATTCTCAGAAGGTGTACTCCCTGATATACAGCTGCCTAACCCTTTCGTAAGTGCAGGTCCTAAATGAGCTTTTTTCTCTGTTCCCTCACCACAATCCAGATTCTTTTGGGGAGTTACCAGTACAGTAACCATACCAGGAAGTACTTAATTTATTAAGCTACTGCTTTTCTTAATCTCAGTGGAGATATTTACAGATAAACAGCTACCTACGCAGCATGGTCATGTCGTTCCTAAATGAGCTTTTATCTCTCTCCCCTCACCACAAATCAGATTCTTCTGAGGAGTTCCCAGTACATTATCCTTTCCCCTGTGTAATTACCTTAACAAGCTCCACCTGTTTTTATTCTCAGAAGGTGTACTCCCTGATATACAGCTGCCTAACCCCTTCGTAATTGCAGGTCCTAAATGAGCTTTTTTCTCTGTTCCCTCACCAAAATCCAGATTCTTTTGGGAGTTACCAGTACAGTAACCATACCAGGAAGTACTTAATTTATTAAGCTACTGCTTTTCTTAATCTCAGTGGAGATATTTACTGATAAATAGCTACTTGCGCAGCATGTTCATGTCGTTCCTAAATGAGCTTTTATCTCTCTCTCCTCACCACAAATCAGATTCTTCTGAGGAGTTCCAGTACATTATCCTTTCCCCTGTGTAATTACCTTAACAAGCTCCAGCTGTTTTTATTCTCAGAAGGTTTACTCCCTGATATACAGCTGCCTATCCCCTTCGTAAGTGCAGGTCCTAAATGAGCTTTTTTCTCTGTTCCCTCACCACAATCCAGATTCTTTTGGGGAGTTACCAGTACAGTAACCATACCAGGAAGTACTTAGTTTATTAAGCTACTGCTTTTCTTAATCTCAGTGGAGATATGTACTGATAAACAGCTACCTACGCAGCATGTTCATGTCGTTCCTAAATGAGCTTTTATCTCTCCCCTCACCAAAAATCAGATTCTTCTGAGGAGTTCCCAGTACATTATCCTTTCCCCTGTGTAATTACCTTAACAAGCTCCAGCTGTTTTTATTCTCAGAAGGTTTACTCCCTGATATACAGCTGCCTACCCCCTTCGTAAGTGCAGGTCCTAAATGAGCTTTTTTCTCTGTTCCCTCACCACAATCCAGATTCTTTTGGGGAGTTACCAGTACAGTACCCATACCAGGAAGTACTTAATTTATTAAGCTACTGCTTTTCTTAATCTCAGTGGAGATATTTACTGATAAACAGCTACCTACGCAGCATGTTCATGTCGTTCCTAAATGAGCTTTTATCTCTCTCCCCTCACCACAAATCAGATTCTTCTGAGGAGTTCCCAGTACATTATCCTTTCCCCTGTGTAATTACCGTAACAAGATCCAGCTATTTTTATTCTCAGAAGGTTTACTCCCTGATATACAGCTGCCTACCCCCTTCGTAAGTGCAGGTCATAATGAGCTTTTTTCACTGTTCCCTCACCACAATTCAGATCCTTTTGGGGAGTTATCAGTACAGTAACCATACCAGGAAGTACTTAATTTATTAAGCCACCGCTTTTCTTAATCTCATTGGAGATATTTACTGATAAACAGCTACCTACGCAGCATGTTCATGTCGTTCCTAAATGAGCTTTTATCTCTCTCCCCTCACCACAAATCAGATTCTTTTGAGGAGATCTCAGTACATTATCGTTTCCCCTGTGTAATTACCTTAACAAGCTCCAGCTGTTTTTATTCTCAGAAGCGATACTCCCTGATATACAGCTGCCTACCCCCTTCGTAAGTGCAGGTCCTAAATGAGCTTTTTCTGTTCCCTCACCACAATCCAGATTCTTTTGGGGAGTTACCAGTACAGTAACCATACCAGGAAGTACTTAATTTATTAAGCTACTGCTTTTCATAATCTCAGTGGAGGTATTTACTGATAAACAGCTTCGTACGCAGCATGTTCATGTCGTTCCTAAATGAGCTTTTATCTCTCTCCCCTCACCACAAATCAGATTCTTCTGAGGAGTTCCCAGTACATTATCCTTTCCCTTGTGTAATTACCGTAACAAGATCCAGCTGTTTTTATTCTCAGAAGGTTTACTCCCTGATATACAGCTCCCTACCCCCTTCGTAAGTGCATGTCATAATGAGCTTTTTTCTCTGTTCCCTCAGCACAATCCAGATTCTTTTGGGGAGTTATCCGTACAGTAACCATACCAGGAAGTACTTAATTTATTAAGCTACTGCTTTTCTTAATCTCAGTGGAGATATTTACTGATAAAAAGCTACCTACGCAGCATGTTCATGTCGTTCCTATATGAGCTTTTATCTCTCTCCCCTCACCACAAATCAGATTCTTCTGAGGAGTTCCCAGTACATTATCCTTTCCCCTGTGTAATTACCTTAACAAGCTCCAGCTGTTTTTATTCTCAGAAGGTTTACTCCCTGATATACAGCTGCCTACGCCCTTCGTAAGTGCAGGTCCTAAATGAGCTTTTTTCTCTGTTCCCTCACCACAATCCAGATTCTTTTGGGGAGTTTCCAGTACAGTAACCATACCAGGAAGTTGTTAATTTATTAAGCTACTGCTTTTCTTAATCTCAGTGGAGATATTTACTGATAAACAGCTTCGTACGCAGCATGTTCATGTCGTTCCTAAATGAGCTTTTATCTCTCTCCCCTCACCACAAATCAGATTCTTCTGAGGAGTTCCCAGTACATTATCCTTTCCACTGTGTAATTACCTTAACAAGCTCCAGCTGTTTTTATCTCAGAAGGTTTATTCCCTGATATACAGCTGCCTACCCCCTTCATAAGTGCAGGTCCTAAATGAGCTTTTTTCTCTGTTCCCTCACCACAATCCAGATTCTTTGGGGAGTTACCTGTACAGTATCCATACCTGGAAGTACTTAATTTATTAAGCTACTGCTTTTGTTAATCTCAGTGGAGATATTTACTGATAAACAGCTACCTAGGCAGCATGTTCATGTCGTTCCTAAATGAGCTTTTATCTCTCTCCCCTCACCACAAATCAGATTCTTCTGAGGAGTTCCCAGTACATTATCCTTTCCCCTGTGTAATTACCTTAACAAGCTCCAGCTGTTTTTATTCTCAGAAGGTTTACTCCCTGATATACAGCTGCCTACCCCCTTCGTAAGTGCAGGTCCCTAAATGAGCTTTTTTCTCTGTTCCCTCACCACAATCCAGATTCTTTTGGGGAGTTACCAGTACAGTAACAATACCAGGAAGTACTTAATTCATTAAGCTACTGCTTTTCTTAATCTCAGTGTAGATATTTACTGATAAACAGCTACCTACGCAGCATGTTCATGTCGTTCCTAAATGAGCTTTTATCTCTCTCCCCTCACCAAAACTCAGATTCTTCTGAGGAGTTCCCAGTACATTATCCTTTCGCCTGTGTAATTACCGTAACAAGATCGAGCTGTTTTTATTCTCAGAAGGTTTACTCCCTGATATACAGCTGCCTACCCCCTTCGTAAGTGCAGGACATAATTAGCTTTTTTCTCTGTTCCCTCAGCACAATCCAGATTCTTTTGGGGAGTTATCAGTACAGTAACCGTACCAGGAAGTACTTAATTTATTAAGCTACTGCTTTTCTTAATCTCAGTGAAGATATTTACTGATAAACAGCTACCTACGCAGCATGTTCATGTGGTTCCTATATGAGCTTTTATCTCTCTCCCCTCACACAAATCATATTCTTCTGAGGAGTTCCCAGTACATTATCCTTTCCCCTGTGTAATTAGCTTAACAATCTCCAGCTGTTTTTATTCTCAGAAGGTTTACTCCCTGATATACAGCTGCCTACCCCCTTCGTAAGTGCAGGTCCTAAATGAGCTTTTTTCTCTGTTCCCTCACCACAATCCAGATTCTTTTGGGGAGTTTCCAGTACAGTAACCATACCAGGAAGTTCTTAATTTATTAAGCTACTGCTTTTCTAAATCTCAGTGGAGATATTTACTGATAAACAGCTGCCTAGGCAGCATGTTCATGTCGTTCCTAAATGAGCTTTTATCTCTCTCCCCCTCACCAAAAATCAGATTCTTCTGAGGAGTTCCCAGTACATTATCCTTTCCCCTGTGTAATTACCTTAACAAGCTCCAGCTGTTTTTATTCTCAGAAGGTTTACTCCCTGATATACAGCTGCCTACCCCCCTTCGTAAGTGCAGGTCCTAAATGAGCTTTTTTCTCTGTTCCCTCACCACAATCCAGATTCTTTTGGGGAGTTACCAGTACAGTACCCATACCAGGAAGTACTTAATTTATTAAGCTACTGCTTTTCTTAATCTCAGTGGAGATATTTACTGATAAATAGCTACCTGCGCAGCATGTTCATGTCGTTCCTAAATGAGCTTTTATCTCTCTCCCCTCACCACAAATCAGATTCTTTGAGGAGATCTCAGTACATTATCCTTTCCCCTGTGTAATTACCTTAACAAGCTCCAGCTGTTTTTATTCTCAGAAGCGATACTCCCTGATATACAGCTGCCTACCCCCTTCGTAAGTGCAGGTCCTAAATGAGCTTTTTTCTGTTCCCTCACCACAATCCAGATTCTTTTGGGGAGTTACCAGTACAGTAACCATACCAGGAAGTACTTAATTTATTAAGCTACTGCTTTTCATAATCTCAGTGGAGGTATTTACTGATAAACAGCTTCGTACGCAGCATGTTCATGTCGTTCCTAAATGAGCTTTTATCTCTCTCCCCCTCACCACAAATCAGATTCTTCTGAGGAGTTCCCAGTACATTATCCTTTCCCTTGTGTAATTACCGTAACAAGATCCAGCTGTTTTTATTCTCAGAAGGTTTACTCCCTGATATACAGCTCCCTACCCACTTCGTAAGTGCATGTCATAATGAGCTTTTTTCTCTGTTCCCTCAGCACAATCCAGATTCTTTTGGGGAGTTACCAGTACAGTAACCATACCAGGAAGTACTTAATTTATTAAGCTACTGCTTTTCTTAATCCTCAGTGGAGATATTTACTGATAAAAAGCTACCTACGCCGCATGTTCATGTCGTTCCTATATGAGCTTTTATCTCTCTCCCCCTCACCACAAATCAGATTCTTCTGAGGAGTTCCCAGTACATTATCCTTTCCCCTGTGTAATTACCTTAACAAGCTCCAGCTGTTTTTATTCTCAGAAGGTTTACTCCCTGATATACAGCTGCCTACGCCCTTCGTAAGTGCAGGTCCTAAATGAGCTTTTTTCTCTGTTCCCTCACCACAATCCAGATTCTTTTGGGGAGTTTCCAGTACAGTAACCATACCAGGAAGTTGTTAATTTATTAAGCTACTGCTTTTCTTAATCTCAGTGGAGATATTTACTGATAAACAGCTTCGTACGCAGCATGTTCATGTCGTTCCTAAATGAGCTTTTATCTCTCTCCCCTCACCACAAATCAGATTCTTCTGAGGAGTTCCCAGTACATTATCCTTTCCACTGTGTAATTACCTTCACAAGCTCCAGCTGTTTTTATTCTCAGAAGGTTTATTCCCTGATATACAGCTGCCTACCCCCTTCATAAGTGCAGGTCCTAAATGAGCTTTTTTCTCTGTTCCCTCACCACAATCCAGATTCTCTGGGAGTTACCAGTACAGTATCCATACCTGGAAGTACTTAATTTATTAAGCTACTGCTTTTGTTAATCTCAGTGGAGATATTTACTGATAAACAGCTACCTAGGCAGCATGTTCATGTCGTTCCTAAATGAGCTTTTATCTCTCTCCCCTCACCACAAATCAGATTCTTCTGAGGAGTTCCCAGTACATTATCCTATCCCCTGTGTAATTACCTTAACAAGCTCCAGCTGTTTTTATTCTCAGATGGTTTACTCCCTGATATACAGCTGCCTACCCCCTTCGTAAGTGCAGGTCCTAAATGAGCTTTTTTCTCTGTTCCCTCACCACAATCCAGATTCTTTTGGGGAGTTACCAGTACAGTAACAATACCAGGAAGTACTTAATTCATTAAGCCTACCGCTTTTCTTAATCTCATTGGAGATATTTACTGATAAACAGCTACCTACGCAGCATGTTCATGTCGTTCCTAAATGAGCTTTTATCTATCTCCCCTCACCACAAATCAGATTCTTCTGAGGAGTTCCCAGTACATTATCCTTTCCCCTGGGTAATTACCTTAACAAACTCCAGCTGTTTTTATTCTCAGAAGGTTTACTCCCTGATATACAGCTGCCTACCCCCTTCGTAAGTGCAGGTCCTAAATGAGCTCTTTTCTCTGTTCCCTCACCACAATCCAGATTCTTTTGGGGAGTTACCAGTACAGTAACCATACCAGGAAGTACTTAATTTATTAAGCTACTGCTTTTCTTAATCTCAGTGGAGATATTTACTGATAAACAGCTACCTACGCAGCATGTTCATGTCGTTCCTAAATGAGCTTTTATCTCTCTCCCCTCACCACAAATCAGATTCTTCTGAGGAGTTCCCAGTACATTATCCTTTCCCCTGTGTAATTACCTTAACAAGCTCCAGCTGTTTTTACTCTCAGAAGGTTTACTCCCTGATATACAACTGCCTAACCCCTTCGTAAGTCAGGTCCTAAATGAGCTCTTTTCTCTGTTCCCTCACCACAATCCAGATTCTTTTGGGAGTTACCAGTACAGTAACCATACCAGGAAGTTCTTAATTTATTAAGCTACTGCTTTTCTTAATCTCAGTGGAGATATTTACTGATAAATAGCTACCTGCGCAGCATGTTCATGTCGTTCCTAAATGAGCTTTTATCGCTCTCCCCTCACTACAAATCAGATTCTTCTGAGGAGATCCCAGTACATTATCCTTTCCCTGTGTAATTACCTTAACAAGCTCCAGCTGTTTTTATTCTCAGAAGCGATACTCCCTGATATACAGCTGCCTACCCCCTTCGTAATTGCAGGTCCTAAATGAGCTTTTTTCTGTTCCCTCACCACAATCCAGATTCTTTTGGGGAGTTACCAGTACAGTAACCATACCAGGAAGTACTTAATTTATTAAGCTACTGCTTTTCATAATCTCAGTGGAGGTATTTACTGATAAACAGCTTCGTACGCAGCATGTTCATGTCGTTCCTAAATGAGCTTTTATCTCTCTCCCCTCACCACAAATCAGATTCTTCTGAGGAGTTCCCAGTACATTATCCTTTCCCTTGTGTAATTACCGTAACAAGATCCAGCTGTTTTTATTCTCAGAAGGTTTACTCCCTGATATACAGCTCCCTACCCCCTTCGTAAGTGCATGTAATAATGAGCTTTTTTCTCTGTTCCCTCAGCACAATCCAGATTCTTTTGGGGAGTTATCCGTACAGTAACCATACCAGGAAGTACTTAATTTATTAAGCTACTGCTTTTCTTAATCTCAGTGGAGATATTTACTGATAAAAAGCTACCTACGCAGCATGTTCATGTCGTTCCTATATGAGCTTTTATCTCTCTCCCCTCACCACAAATCAGATTCTTCTGAGGAGTTCCCAGTACATTATCCTTTCCCCTGTGTAATTACCTTAACAAGCTCCAGCTGTTTTTATTCTCAGAAGGTTTACTCCCTGATATACAGCTGCCTACGCCCTTCGTAAGTGCAGGTCCTAAATGAGCTTTTTTCTCTGTTCCCTCACCACAATCCAGATTCTTTTGGGAGTTTCCAGTACAGTAACCATACCAGGAAGTTGTTAATTTATTAAGCTACTGCTTTTCTTAATCTCAGTGGAGATATTTACTGATAAACAGCTTCGTACGCAGCATGTTCATGTCGTTCCTAAATGAGCTTTTATCTCTCTCCCCTCACCACAAATCAGATTCTTCTGAGGAGTTCCCAGTACATTATCCTTTCCACTGTGTAATTACCTTCACAAGCTCCAGCTGTTTTTATTCTCAGAAGGTTTATTCCCTGATATACAGCTGCCTACCCCCTTCATAAGTGCAGGTCCTAAATGAGCTTTTTTCTCTGTTCCCTCACCACAATCCAGATTCTTTGGGGAGTTACCAGTACAGTATCCATACCTGGAAGTACTTAATTTATTAAGCTACTGCTTTTGTTAATCTCAGTGGAGATATTTACTGATAAACAGCTACCTAGGCAGCATGTTCATGTCGTTCCTAAATGAGCTTTTATCTCTCTCCCCTCACCACAAATCAGATTCTTCTGAGGAGTTCCCAGTACATTATCCTTTCCCCTGGGTAATTACCTTAACAAGCTCCAGCTGTTTTTATTCTCAGAAGGTTTACTCCCTGATATACAGCTGCCTACCCCCTTCGTAAGTGCAGGTCCTAAATGCACTCTTTTCTCTGTTCCCTCACCACAATCCAGATTCTTTGGGGAGTTACCAGTACAGTAACCATACCAGGAAGTACTTAATTTATTAAGCTACTGCTTTTCTTAATCTCAGTGGAGATATTTACTGATAAACAGCTACCTACGCAGCATGTTCATGTCGTTCCTAAATGAGCTTTTATCTCTCTGCCCTCACCACAAATCAGATTCTTCTGAGGAGTTCCCAGTACATTATCCTTTCCCCTGTGTAATTACCTTAACAAGCTCCAGCTGTTTTTACTCTCAGAAGGTTTACTCCCTGATATACAACTGCCTAACCCCTTCGTAAGTCAGGTCCTAAATGAGCTTTTTTCTCTGTTCCCTGACCACAACCCAGATTCTTTTGGGGAGTTACCAGTACAGTAACCATACCAGGAAGTACTTAATTTATTAAGCTACTGCTTTTCTTAATCTCAGTGGAGATATTTACTGATAAATAGCTACCTACCTAGCATGTTCATGTCGTTCCTAAATGAGCTTTTATCTCTCTCCCCTCACCACAAATCAGATTCTTCTGAGGAGATCCCACTACATTATCCTTTCCACTGTGTAATTACCTTAACAAGCTCCAGCTGTTTTTATTCTCAGAAGGTTTACTCCCTGATATACAACTGCCTAACCCCTTCGTAAGTCAGGTCCTAAATGAGCTTTTTTCTCTGTTCCGTGACCACAATCCAGATTCTTTTGGGGAGTTACCAGTACAGTAACCATACCAGGAAGTACTTAATTTATTAAGCTACTGCTTTTCTTAATCTCAGTGGAGATATTTACTGATAAACAGCTACCTACGCAGCATGTTCATGTCGTTCCTAAATGAGCTTTTATCTCTCTCCCCTCACCACAAATCAGATTCTTCTGAGGAGTTCCCAGTACATTATCCTTTCCCCTGTGTAATTACCGTAACAAGATCCAGCTGTTTTTATTCTCAGAAGGTTTACTCCCTGATATACAGCTGCCTACCCCCTTCGTAAGTGCAGGTCATAATGAACTTTTTTCACTGTTCCCTCACCACAATTCAGATCCTTTTGGGGAGTTATCAGTACAGTAACCATACCAGGAAGTACTTAATTTATTAAGCTACCGCTTTTCTTAATCTCATTGGAGATATTTACTGATAAACAGCTACCTACGCAGCATGTTCATGTCGTTCCTAAATGAGCTTTTATCTATCTCCCCTCACCACAAATCAGATTCTTCTGAGGTGTTCCCAGTACATTATCCTTTCCCCTGGGTAATTACCTTAACAAACTCCAGCTGTTTTTATTCTCAGAAGGTTTACTCCCTGATATACAGCTGCCTACCCCCTTCGTAAGTGCAGGTCCTAAATGAGCTCTTTTCTCTGTTCCCTCACCACAATCCAGATTCTTTTGGGGAGTTACCAGTACAGTAACCATACCAGGAAGTACTTAATTTATTAAGCTACTGCTTTTCTTAATCTCAGTGGAGATATTTACTGATAAACAGCTACCTACGCAGCATGTTCATGTCGTTCCTAAATGAGCTTTTATCTCTCTCCCCTCACCACAAATCAGATTCTTCTGAGGAGTTCCCAGTACATTATCCTTTCCCCTGTGTAATTACCTTAACAAGCTCCAGCTGTTTTTACTCTCAGAAGGTTTACTCCCTGATATACAACTGCCTAACCCTTCGTAAGTCAGGTCCTAAATGAGCTTTTTTCTCTGTTCCCTCACCACAATCCAGATTCTTTTGGGAGTTACCAGTACAGTAACCATACCAGGAAGTACTTAATTTATTAAGCTACTGCTTTTCTTAATCTCAGTGGAGATATTTACTGATAAATAGCTACCTGCGCAGCATGTTCATGTCGTTCCTAAATGAGCTTTTATCTCTCTCCCCTCACCACAAATCAGATTCTTCTGAGGAGATCTCAGTACATTATCCTTTCCCCTGTGTAATTACCTTAACAAGCTCCAGCTGTTTTTATTCTCAGAAGCGATACTCCCCTGATATACAGCTGCCTACCCCCTTCGTAAGTGCAGGTCCTAAATGAGCTTTTTTCTGTTCCCTCACCACAATCCAGATTCTTTTGGGGAGTTACCAGTACAGTAACCATACCAGGAAGTACTTAATTTATTAAGCTACTGCTTTTCATAATCTCAGTGGAGGTATTTACTGATAAACAGCTTCGTACGCAGCATGTTCATGTCGTTCCTAAATGAGCTTTTATCTCTCTCCCCTCACCACAAATCAGATTCTTCTGAGGAGTTCCCAGTACATTATCCTTTCCCTTGTGTAATTACCGTAACAAGATCCAGCTGTTTTTATTCTCAGAAGGTTTACTCCCTGATATACAGCTCCCTACCCCCTTCGTAAGTGCATGTCATAATGAGCTTTTTTCTCTGTTCCCTCAGCACAATCCAGATTCTTTTGGGGAGTTATCCGTACAGTAACCATACCAGGAAGTACTTAATTTATTAAGCTACTGCTTTTCTTAATCTCAGTGGAGATATTTACTGATAAAAAGCTACCTACGCAGCATGTTCATGTCGTTCCTATATGAGCTTTTATCTCTCTCCCCTCACCACAAATCAGATTCTTCTGAGGAGTTCCCAGTACATTATCCTTTCCCCTGTGTAATTACCTTAACAAGCTCCAGCTGTTTTTATTCTCAGAAGGTTTACTCCCTGATATACAGCTGCCTACGCCCTTCGTAAGTGCAGGTCCTAAATGAGCTTTTTTCTCTGTTCCCTCACCACAATCCAGATTCTTTTGGGGAGTTTCCAGTACAGTAACCATACCAGGAAGTTGTTAATTTATTAAGCTACTGCTTTTCTTAATCTCAGTGGAGATATTTACTGATAAACAGCTTCGTACGCAGCATGTTCATGTCGTTCCTAAATGAGCTTTTTTCTCTCTCCCCTCACCACAAATCAGATTCTTCTGAGGAGTTCCCAGTACATTATCCTTTCCACTGTGGAATTACCTTAACAAGCTCCAGCTGTTTTTATTCTCAGAAGGTTTATTCCCTGATATACAGCTGCCTACCCCCTTCATAAGTGCAGGTCCTAAATGAGCTTTTTTCTCTGTTCCCTCACCACAATCCAGATTCTTTGGGGAGTTACCAGTACAGTATCCATACCTGGAAGAACTTAATTTATTACGCTACTGCTTTTGTTAATCTCAGTGGAGATATTTACTGATAAACAGCTACCTAGGCAGCATGTTCATGTCGTTCCTAAATGAGCTTTTATCTCTCTCCCCTCACCACAAATCAGATTCTTCTGAGGAGTTCCCAATACATTATCCTTTCCCCTGTGTAATTACCTTAACAAGCTCCAGCTGTTTTTATTCTCAGAAGGTTTACTCCCTGATATACAGCTGCCTACCCCCTTCGTAAGTGCAGGTCCTAAATGAGCTTTTTTCTCTGTTCCCTCACCACAATCCAGATTCTTTTGGGGAGTTACCAGTACAGTAACCATACCAGGAAGTACTTAATTCATTAAGCTACTGCTTTTCTTAATCTCAGTGTAGATATTTACTGATAAACAGCTACCTACGCAGCATGTTCATGTCGTTCCTAAATGAGCTTTTATCTCTCTCCCCTCACCAAAACTCAGATTCTTCTGAGGAGTTCCCAGTACATTATCCTTTCGCCTGTGTAATTACCGTAACAAGATCGAGCTGTTTTTATTCTCAGAAGGTTTACTCCCTGATATACAGCTGCCTACCCCCTTCGTAAGTGCAGGACATAATTAGCTTTTTTCTCTGTTCCCTCAGCACAATCCAGATTCTTTTGCGGAGTTATCAGTACAGTAACCGTACCAGGAAGTACTTAATTTATTAAGCTACTGCTTTTCTTAATCTCAGTGAAGATATTTACTGATAAACAGCTACCTACGCAGCATGTTCATGTGGTTCCTATATGAGCTTTTATCTCTCTCCCCTCACACAAATCATATTCTTCTGAGGAGTTCCCAGTACATTATCCTTTCCCCTGTGTAATTAGCTTAACAAGCTCCAGCTGTTTTTATTCTCAGAAGGTTTACTCCCTGATATACAGCTGCCTACCCCCTTCGTAAGTGCAGGTCCTAAATGAGCTTTTTTCTCTGTTCCCTCAC
The DNA here is from genome assembly GCF_023159225.1 of Perognathus longimembris pacificus. NCBI lineage: Eukaryota > Metazoa > Chordata > Mammalia > Rodentia > Heteromyidae > Perognathus > Perognathus longimembris. The sequence goes on from NW_025956493.1 coordinate 15,591, forward strand.
CACAATCCAGATTCTTTTGGGGAGTTTCCAGTACAGTAACCATACCAGGAAGTTCTTAATTTATTAAGCTACTGCTTTTCTTAATCGCAGTGGAGATATTTACTGATAAACAGCTGCCTAGGCAGCATGTTCATGTCGTTCCTAAATGAGCTTTTATCTCTCTCAACTCACCAAAAATCAGATTCTTCTGAGGAGTTCCCAGTACATTATCCTTTCCCCTGTGTAATTACCTTAACAAGCTCAAGCTGTTTTTATTCTCAGAAGGTTTACTCCCTGATATACAGCTGCCTACCCCCTTCGTAAGTGCAGGTCCTAAATGAGCTTTTTTCTCTGTTCCCTCACCACAATCCAGATTCTTTTGGGGAGTTACCAGTACAGTACCCATACCAGGAAGTACTTAATTTATTAAGCTACTGCTTTTCTTAATCTCAGTGGAGATATTTACTGATAAACAGCTACCTACGCAGCATGTTCATGTCGTTCCTAAATGAGCTTTTATCTCTCTCCCCTCACCACAAATCAGATTCTTCTGAGGAGTTCCCAGTACATTATCCTTTCCCCTGTGTAATTACCGTAACAAGATCCAGCTGTTTTTATTCTCAGAAGGTTTACTCCCTGATATACAGCTGCCTACCCCCTTCGTAAGTGCAGGTCATAATGAGCTTTTTTCACTGTTCCCTCACCACAATTCAGATCCTTTTGGGGAGTTATCAGTACAGTAACCATACCAGGAAGTACTTAATTTATTAAGCTACCGCTTTTCTTAATCTCATTGGAGATATTTACTGATAAACAGCTACCTACGCAGCATGTTCATGTCGTTCCTAAATGAGCTTTTATCTATCTCCCCTCACCACAAATCAGATTCTTCTGAGGAGTTCCCAGTACATTATCCTTTCCCCTGGGTAATTACCTTAACAAACTCCAGCTGTTTTTATTCTCAGAAGGTTTACTCCCTGATATACAGCTGCCTACCCCCTTCGTAAGTGCAGGTCCTAAATGAGCTCTTTTCTCTGTTCCCTCACCACAATCCAGATTCTTTTGGGGAGTTACCAGTACAGTAACCATACCAGGAAGTACTTAATTTATTAAGCTACTGCTTTTCTTAATCTCAGTGGAGATATTTACTGATAAACAGCTACCTACGCAGCATGTTCATGTCGTTCCTAAATGAGCTTTTATCTCTCTCCCCTCACCACAAATCAGATTCTTCTGAGGAGTTCCCAGTACATTATCCTTTCCCCTGTGTAATTACCTTAACAAGCTCCAGCTGTTTTTACTCTCAGAAGGTTTACTCCCTGATATACAACTGCCTAACCCCTTCGTAAGTCAGGTCCTAAATGAGCTCTTTTCTCTGTTCCCTCACCACAATCCAGATTCTTTTGGGGAGTTACCAGTACAGTAACCATACCAGGAAGTACTTAATTTATTAAGCTACTGCTTTTCTTAATCTCAATGGAGATATTTACTGATAAATAGCTACCTGCGCAGCATGTTCATGTCGTTCCTAAATGAGCTTTTATCTCTCTCCCCTCACCACAAATCAGATTCTTCTGAGGAGATCCCAGTACATTATCCTTTCCCCTGTGTAATTACCTTAACAAGCTCCAGCTGTTTTTATTCTCAGAAGCGATACTCCCTGATATACAGCTGCCTACCCCCTTCGTAATTGCAGGTCCTAAATGAGCTTTTTCTGTTCCCTCACCACAATCCAGATTCTTTTGGGGAGTTACCAGTACAGTAACCATACCAGGAAGTACTTAATTTATTAAGCTACTGCTTTTCATAATCTCAGTGGAGGTATTTACTGATAAACAGCTTCGTACGCAGCATGTTCATGTCGTTCCTAAATGAGCTTTTATCTCTCTCCCCTCACCACAAATCAGATTCTTCTGAGGAGTTCCCAGTACAATATCCTTTCCCTTGTGTAATTACCGTAACAAGATCCAGCTGTTTTTATTCTCAGAAGGTTTACTCCCTGATATACAGCTCCCTACCCCCTTCGTAAGTGCATGTCATAATGAGCTTTTTTCTCTGTTCCCTCAGCACAATCCAGATTCTTTTGGGGAGTTATCCGTACAGTAACCATACCAGGAAGTACTTAATTTATTAAGCTACTGCTTTTCTTAATCTCAGTGGAGATATTTACTGATAAATAGCTACCTGCGCAGCATGTTCATGTCGTTCCTAAATGAGCTTTTATCTCTCTCCCCTCACCACAAATCAGATTCTTCTGAGGAGATCCCAGTACATTATCCTTTCCCCTGTGTAATTACCTTAACAAGCTCCAGCTGTTTTTATTCTCAGAAGCGATACTCCCTGATATACAGCTGCCTACCCCCTTCGTAATTGCAGGTCCTAAATGAGCTTTTTTCTGTTCCCTCACCACAATCCAGATTCTTTTGGGGAGTTACCAGTACAGTAACCATACCAGAAGTACTTAATTTATTAAGCTACTGCTTTTCATAATCTCAGTGGAGGTATTTACTGATAAACAGCTTCGTACGCAGCATGTTCATGTCGTTCCTAAATGAGCTTTTATCTCTCTCCCCTCACCACAAATCAGATTCTTCTGAGGAGTTCCCAGTACATTATCCTTTCACTTGTGTAATTACCGTAACAAGATCCAGCTGTTTTTATTCTCAGAAGGTTTACTCCCTGATATACAGCTCCCTACCCCCTTCGTAAGTGCATGTCATAATGAGCTTTTTTCTCTGTTCCCTCAGCACAATCCAGATTCTTTTGGGGAGTTATCCGTACAGTAACCATACCAGGAAGTACTTAATTTATTAAGCTACTGCTTTTCTTAATCTTAGTGGAGATATTTACTGATAAAAAGCTACCTACGCAGCATGTTCATGTCGTTCCTATATGAGCTTTTATCTCTCTCCCCTCACCACAAATCAGATTCTTCTGAGGAGTTCCCAGTACATTATCCTTTCCCCTGTGTAATTACCTTAACAAGCTCCAGCTGTTTTTATTCTCAGAAGGTTTACTCCCTGATATACAGCTGCCTACGCCCTTCGTAAGTGCAGGTCCTAAATGAGCTTTTTTCTCTGTTCCCTCACCACAATCCAGATTCTTTTGGGGAGTTTCCAGTACAGTAACCATACCAGGAAGTTGTTAATTTATTAAGCTACTGCTTTTCTTAATCTCAGTGGAGATATTTACTGATAAACAGCTTCGTATGCAGCATGTTCATGTCGTTCCTAAATGAGCTTTTATCTCTCTCCCCTCACCACAAATCAGATTCTTCTGAGGAGTTCCCAGTACATTATCCTTTCCACTGTGTAATTACCTTCACAAGCTCCAGCTGTTTTTATTCTCAGAAGGTTTTATTCCCTGATATACAGCTGCCTACCCCCTTCATAAGTGCAGGTCCTAAATGAGCTTTTTTCTCTGTTCCCTCACCACAATCCAGATTCTTTGGGGAGTTACCAGTACAGTATCCATACCTGGAAGTACTTAATTTATTAAGCTACTGCTTTTGTTAATCTCAGGGGAGATATTTACTGATAAACAGCTACCTAGGCAGCATGTTCATGTCGTTCCTAAATGAGCTTTTATCTCTCTTCCCTCACCACAAATCAGATTCTTCTGAGGAGTTCCCAGTACATTATCCTTTCCCCTGGGTAATTACCTTAACATGCTCCAGCTGTTTTTATTCTCAGAAGGTTTACTCCCTGATATACAGCTGCCTACCCCCTTCGTAAGTGCAGGTCCTAAATGCACTCTTTTCTCTGTTCCCTCACCACAATCCAGATTCTTTTGGGAGTTACCAGTACAGTAACCATACCAGGAAGTACTTAATTTATTAAGCTACTGCTTTTCTTAATCTCAGTGGAGATATTTACTGATAAACAGCTACCTACGCAGCATGTTCATGTCGTTCCTAAATGAGCTTTTATCTCTCTGCCCTCACCACAAATCAGATTCTTCTGAGGAGTTCCCAGTACATTATCCTTTCCCCTGTGTAATTACCTTAACAAGCTCCAGCTGTTTTTACTCTCAGAAGGTTTACTCCTTGATATACAACTGCCTAACCCCTTCGTAAGTCAGGTCCTAAATGAGCTTTTTTCTCTGTTCCCTGACCACAATCCAGATTCTTTTGGGGAGTTACCAGTACAGTAACCATACCAGGAAGTACTTAATTTATTAAGCTACTGCTTTTTCTTAATCTCAGTGGAGATATTTACTGATAAATAGCTACCTACGCAGCATGTTCATGTCGTTCCTAAATGAGCTTTTATCTCTCTCCCCTCACCACAAATCAGATTCTTCTGAGGAGATCCCAGTACATTATCCTTTCCCCTGTGTAATTACCTTAACAAGCTCCAGCTGTTTTTACTCTCAGAAGGTTTACTCCCTGATATACAACTGCCTAACCCCTTCGTAAGTCAGGTCCTAAATGAGCTTTTTTCTCTGTTCCCTGACCACAATCCAGATTCTTTTGGGGAGTTACCAGTACAGTAACCATACCAGGAAGTACTTAATTTATTAAGCTACTGCTTTTCATAATCTCAGTGGAGGTATTTACTGATAAACAGCTTCGTACGCAGCATGATCATGTCGTTCCTAAATGAGCTTTTATCTCTCTCCCCCTCACCACAAATCAGATTCTTCTGAGGAGTTCCCAGTACATTATCCTTTCCCTTTTGTAATTACCGTAACAAGATCCAGCTGTTTTTATTCTCAGAAGGTTTACTCCCTGATATACAGCTCCCTACCCCCTTCGTAAGTGGATGTCATAATGAGCTTTTTTCTCTGTTCCCTCAGCACAAAGCAGATTCTTTTGGGGAGTTATCCGTACAGTAACCATACCAGGAAGTACTTAATTTATTAAGCTACTGCTTTTCTTAATCTCAGTGGAGATATTTACTGATAAAAAGCTACCTACGCAGCATGATCATGTCGTTCCTATATGAGCTTTTATCTCTCTCCCCTCACCACAAATCAGATTCTTTTGAGGAGTTCCAGTACATTATCCTTTCCCCTGTGTAATTACCTTAACAAGCTCCAGCTGTTTTTATTCTCAGAAGGTTTACTCCCTGATATACAGCTGCCTACGCCCTTCGTAAGTGCAGGTCCTAAATGAGCTTTTTTCTCTGTTCCCTCACCACAATCCAGATTCTTTTGGGGAGTTTCCAGTACAGTAACCATACCAGGAAGTTGTTAATTTATTAAGCTACTGCTTTTCTTAATCTCAGTGGAGATATTTACTGATAAACAGCTTCGTACGCAGCATGTTCATGTCGTTCCTAAATGAGCTTTTATCTCTCTCCCCTCACCACAAATCAGATTCTTCTGAGGAATTCCCAGTACATTATCCTTTCCACTGTGTAATTACCTTAACAAGCTCCAGCTGTTTTTATTCTCAGAAGGTTTATTCCCTGATATACAGCTGCCTACCCCCTTCATAAGTGCAGGTCCTAAATGAGCTTTTTTCTCTGTTCCCTCACCACAATCCAGATTCTTTGGGGAGTTACCAGTACAGTATCCATACCTGGAAGTACTTAATTTATTAAGCTACTGCTTTTCTTAATCTCAGTGGAGATATTTACTGATAAACAGCTACCTAGGCAGCATGTTCATGTCGTTCCTAAATGAGCTTTTATCTCTCTCCCCTCACCACAAATCAGATTCTTCTGAGGAGTTCCCAGTACATTATCCTTTCCCCTGTGTAATTACCTTAACAAGCTCCACCTGTTTTTATTCTCAGAAGGTGTACTCCCTGATATACAGCTGCCTAACCCCTTCGTAAGTGCAGGTCCTAAATGAGCATTTTTCTCTGCTCCCTCACCAAAATCCAGATTCTTTTGGGGAGTTACCAGTACAGTAACCATACCAGGAAGTACTTAATTTATTAAGCTACTGCTTTTGTTTTTTTTTTTTTTTTGGCCGGTTCTGGGGCTCGGACTCAGGGCCTGAGCACTGTCCCTGGCTTCTTTTTGCTCAAGGCTAGCACTCTGCCACTTGAGCCTCAGCGCCACTTCTGGCCATTTTCTGTATATGTGGTGCTGGAGAATAGAACCCAGGGCCTCATGTATATGAGGCAGGCACTCTTGCCACTAGGCCATATCCCCAGCCCTGCTTTTCTTAATCTCAGTGGAGATATTTACTGATAAAAGGTTACCTATGCAGCATGTTCATGTCGTTCCTAAATGAGCTTTTATCTCTCTCCCCTCACCACAAATCAGATTCTTCTGAGGAGTTCCCAGTACATTATCCTTTCCCCTGTGTAATTACCTTAGGAAGCTCCAGCTGTTTATATTCTCAGAAGGTTTACTCCCTGATATACAGCTGCCTACCCCCTACGTAAGTGCAGGTCCTAAATGAGCTTTTTTCTCTGTTCCCTCACCACAATCCAGATTCTTTTGGGGAGTTACCAGTACAGTAACCATACCAGGAAGTACTTAATTTATTAAGCTGCTGCTTTTCTTTATTTCAGTGGTGATATTTACTGATAAACAGCTACCTAGGCAGCATGTTCATGTCGTTCCTAAATGAGCTTTTATCTCTCTCCCCTCACCACAAATCAGATTCTTCTGAGGAGTTCCCAGTACATTATCCTTTCCCCTGTGTAATTACATTAACAAGTTCCAGCTGTTTTTATTCTCAGAAGGTTTACTCCCTGATATACAGCTGCCTACCCCCTTCGTAAGTGCAGGTCCTAAATGAGCTTTTCTCTGTTCCCTCACCACAATCCAGATTCTTTTGGGGAGTTACCAGTACAGTAACCATACCAGGAAGTACTTAATTTATTAAGCTACTGCTTTTCTTTTTTTTTTTTTTTTTTTTTTGGCCGGTTCTGGGGATCGGACTCAGGGCCTGAGCACTGTCCCTGGCCTCTTTTTGCTCAAGGCTAGCACTCTGCCACTTGAGCCTCAGCGCCACTTCTGGCCATTTTCTGTATATGTGGTGCTGGAGAATAGAACCCAGGGCCTCATGTATATGAGGCAGGCACTCTTGCCACTAGGCCATATCTCCAGCCCTGCTTTTCTTAATCTCAGTGGAGATATTTACTGATAAAAGGTTACCTATGCAGCATGTTCATGTCGTTCCTAAATGAGCTTTTATCTCTCTCCCCTCACCACAAATCAGATTCTTCTGAGGAGTTCCCAGTACATTATCCATTCCCCTGTGTAATTACCTTAGGAAGCTCCAGCTGTTTATATTCTCAGAAGGTTTACTCCCTTATATACAGCTGCCTACCCCCTTCGTAAGTGCAGGTCCTAAATGAGCTTTTTTCTCTGTTCCCTCACCACAATCCAGATTCTTTTGGGGAGTTACCAGTACAGTAACCATACCAGGAAGTACTTAATTTATTAAGCTGCTGCTTTTCTTTATTTCAGTGGTGATATTTACTGATAAACAGCTTCTTACGCAGCATATTCATGTCGTTCCTAAATGTGCTTTTATCTCTCTCCCCTCACCATAAATCAGATTCTTCTGAGGAGTTCCCAGTACATTATCCTTTCCCCTTTGTAATTACCTTAACAAGCTCCAGCTGTTTTTATTCTCAGAAGGTTTACTCCCTGATATACAGATGCCTACCCAATTCGTAAGTGCAGGTCCTAAATGAGATTTTTCTCTGTTCCCTCACCACAATCCAGATTCTTTTGGGGAGTTACCAGTACAGTAACCATACCAGGAAGTACTTAATTTATTAAGCTACTGCTTTTCTTAATCTCAGTGGAGATATTTACTGATAAACAGCTACATAAGCAGCATGTTCATGTCTTTCATAAATGAGCTTTTATCTCTCTCCACTCACCACAAATCAGATTCTTCTGGGGAGTTCCCAGTACATTATCCTTTCCCCCTGTGTAATTACCTTAACAAGCTCCAGCTGTTTTTATTCTCAGAAGGTTTACTCCCTGATATACTGCTGCCTACCCCCTCGTAAGTGCAGGTCCTAAATGAGCTTTTTTCTCTGTTCCCTCACCACAATCCAAATTCTTTTGGGGAGTTACCAGTACAGTAACCATACCAGGAAGTACTTAATTTATTAAGCTACTGCTTTTCTTTTCTTTTTTTTTTTTTTTTTTTTTTGGCCAGTTCTGGGGCTTGGACTCAGGGCCTGAGCACTGTCCCTGGCTTCTTTTTGCTCAAGGCTAGCACTCTGCCACTTGAGCCACAGCGCCACTTCTGGCCATTTTCTGTATATGTGGTGCTGGAGAATCGAACCCAGGGCCTCATGTATATGATTTCAGGCACTCTTGCCACTAGGCCATATCCCCAGCCCTGCATTTCTTAATCTCAGTGGAGATATTTACTGATAAAAGGTTTCCTATGCAGCATGTTCATGTCGTTCCTAGATGAGCTTTTATCTCTCTCTCCTCACCACAAATCAGATTCTTCTGAGGAGTTCCCAGTACATTATCCTTTCCCCTGTGTAATTACCTTAACAAGCTCCAGCTGTTTTTATTCTCAGAAGCGATACTCCCTGATATACAGCTGCCTACCCCCTTCGTAAGTGCAGGTCCTAAAGGAGCTTTTTTCTCTGTTCCCTCACCACAATCCAGATTCTTTTGGGGAGTTACCAGTACAGTAACCATAACAGGAAGTACTTAATTTATTAAGCTACTGCTTTTCTTAATCTCAGTGGAGATATTTACTGATAAACAGCTACCTATGCAGCATGTCCATGTCGTTCCTAAATGAGCTTTTATCTCTCTCCCCTCACCACAAATCAGATTCTTCTGAGGAGGTCCCAGTACATTATCCTTTCCCCTGTGTAACTACCTTAACAAGCTCCAGCTGTTTTTATTCTCAGAAGGTTTACTCCCTGATATACAGCTGCCTACCCCCTTCGTAAGTGCAGGTCCTAAATGAGCTTTTTTCTCTGTTCCCTCACCACAATCCAGATTCTTTTGGGGAGTTACCAGTACAGTAACCATACCAGGAAGTACTTAATTTATTAAGCTACTGCTTTTCTTAATCTCAGTGGAGATATGTACTGATAAACAGCTACCTACGCAGCATGTTCATGTCGTTCGTAAATGAGCTTTTATCTCTCCTCCCCCTCACCACAAATCAGATTCTTCTGATGAGTTCCCAGTACATTATCCTTTCCCCTGTGTAATTACCTTAACAAGCTCCAGCTGTTTTTATTCTCAGAAGGTTTACTCCATGATATACAGCTGCCTACCCCCTTCGTAAGTGCAGGTCCTAAATGAGCTTTTTTTCTCTGTTCCCTCACCACAATCCAGATTCTTTTGGGGAGTTTCCAGTACAGTAACCATACCAGGAAGTTCTTAATTTATTAAGCTACTGCTTTTCTTAATCTCAGTGGAGATATTTACTGATAAACAGCTACCTACGCAGCATGTTCATCTCGTTCCTAAATGAGCTTTTATCTCTCTCCCCTCACCACAAATCAGATTCTTCTGAGGAGTTCCCAGTACATTATCCTTTCCCCTGTGTAATTACCTTAACAAGTTCCAGCTGTTTTTATTCTCAGAAGGTTTACTCCCTGATATACAGCTGCCTACCCCCTTCGTAAGTGCAGGTCCTAAATGACCTTTTTTCTCTGTTCCCTCACCACAATCCAGATTCTTTTGTGGAGTTACCAGTACAGTAACCATACCAGGAAGTACTTAATTTATTAAGCTAACTGCTTTTCTTAATCTCAGTGGAGATATTTACTGATAAACAGCTACCTACGAAGCATGTTCATGTCGTTCCTAAATGAGCTTTTATCTCTCTCCCCTCACCACAAATCAGATTCTTCTGAGGAGTTCCCAGTACATTATCCTTTCCCCTGTGTAATTACCTTAAAAAGCTCCAGCTGTTTTTATTCTCAGAAGGTTTACTCCCTGATATACAACTGCCTAACGCCTTCGTAAGTGCAGGTCCTAAATGAGCTTTTTTCTCTGTTCCCTCACCACAATCCAGATTCTTTTGGGGAGTTACCAGTACAGTAACCATACCAGGAAGTACTTAATTTATTAAGCTACTGCTTTTCTTAATCTCAGTGTAGATATTTACTGATAAACAGCTACCTACGCAGCATGTTGATGTCGTTCCTAAATGAGCTTTTATCTCTCTCCCCTCACCAAAACTCAGATTCTTCTGAGGAGTTCCCAGTACATTATCCTTTCGCCTGTGTAATTACCGTAACAAGATCGAGCTGTTTTTATTCTCAGAAGGTTTACTCCCTGATATAC
>NW_025956494.1:0-28413 GCF_023159225.1 Perognathus longimembris pacificus
AAGGATAATACACTGGGAACTCCTCAGAAGAATCTTATTTGTGATGAGGGGAGAGAGATAAAAGCTCATTTAGGAACGACATGAACATGCTGCGTAGGTAGCTGTTTATCAGTAAATATCTACACTGAGATTAAGAAAAGCAGTAGCTTAATATATTAAGTACTTCCTGGTATGGTTACTGTACTGGTAACTCCCCAAAAGAATCTGGATTGTGGTGAGGGAACAGAGAAACAAGCTCATTTACGACCTGCATTTACGAAGGGGGTAGGCAGTTGTATATCAGTGAGTAAACCTTCTGAGAATAAAAACAGCTGCCGCTTGTTAAGGTAATTACACAGGGGAAAGGATAATGTACTGGGAACTCCTCAGAAGAATCTATTTTGTGGTGAGGGGAGAGAGATAAAAGCTCATTTAGGAACGACATCAACATGGTGCGTAGGTAGCTGTTTATCAGTAAATATCTCCACTGAGATTAAGAAAAGCAGTAGCTTAATAAATTAAGTACTTCCTGGTATGGTTCCTGTACTGGTAACTCCCCAAAAGAATCTGGATTGTGGTGAGGGAACAGAGATAAAAGCTCATTTAGGACCTGCAATTACGAAGGGGGTAGGCAGCTGTATATCAGGGAGTAAACCTTCTGAGAATAAAAACAGCTGGAGCTTGTTAAGGTAATTACACAGGGGAAAGGATAATGTACTGAGAACTCCTCAGAAGAATCTGATTTGTGGTGAGGGGAGAGAGATAAATGCTCATTTAGGAACGACATGAACATGCTGCGTAGGTAGCTGTTTATCAGTAAATATCTCCACTGAGATTAACAAAAGCAGTTAGCTTAATAAATTAAGTACTTCCTGGTATGTTTACTGTACTGGTAACTCCCCAAAAGGAATCTGGATTGTGGTGAGGGAACAGAGAAGAAAGCTCATTTAGGACCTGCACTTACAAAGGGGGTGGGCAGCAGTATATCAGGGAGTAAACCTTCTGAGAATAAAAACAGCTGGAGCTTGTTAAGGTAATTACACAGGGGAAAGGATAATGTACTGGGAACTCCTCAGAAGAATCTGATTTGTGGTGAGGGGAGAGAGATAAAAGCTCATTTAGGAACGACATGAACATGCTGCGTAGGTAGCTGTTTTATCAGTAAATATCTCCAATGAGATTAAGAAAAGCAGTAGCTTAATAAATTAAGTACTTCCTGGTATGGTTACTGTACTGGTAACTCCCCAAAAGAATCTGGATTGTGGTGAGGGAACAGAGAAACAAGCTCATTTACGACCTGCACTTACGAAGGGGGTAGGCAGTTGTATATCAGGGAGTAAACCTTCTGAGAATAAAAACAGCTGGAGCTTGTTAAGGTAATTACACAGGGGAAAGGATAATGTACTGGGAACTCCTCAGAAGAATCTGATTTGTGGTGAGGGGAGAGAGATAAAAGCTCATTTAGGAACGACATGAACGTGCTGCGTAGGTAGCTGTTTCTCAGTAAATATCTCCACTGAGATTAAGAAAAGCAGTAGCTTAATAAATTAAGTACTTCCTGGTATGGTTCCTGTACTGCTAACTCCCCAAAAGAATCTGGATTGTGGTGAGGGAACAGAGAAAAAAAGCTCATTTAGGACCTGCACTTACGAAGGGGGTAGGCAGCTGTATATCAGGGAGTATACCTTCTGAGAATAAAAACAGCTGGACTTGTTAAGGTAATTACACACGGGAAAGGATAATGTACTGGGAACTCCTCAGAAGAATCTGATTTGTGGTGAGGGGAGAGAGATAAAAGCTCATTTAGGAACGACCTGAACATGCTGCGTAGGTAGCTGTTTATCAGTAAATATCTACACTGAGATTAAGAAAAGCAGTAGCTTAATAAATTAAGTAATTCCTGGTATGGTTACTGTACTGGTAACTCCCCAAAAGAATGTGGATTTTGGTGAGTGAACAGAGAAAAAAGCTCATTTAGGACCTGCACTTACGGAGGGTGTAGGCAGCGGTATATCAGGGAGTAAAGCTTCTGAGAATAAAAACAGCTGGAGCTTGTTAAGGTAATTACACAGGGGAAAAGGATAATGTACTGGGAACTCCTCAGAAGAATCTGATTTGTGGTGAGGGGAGAGAGATAAAAGGTCATTTATGAACGACATGAACATGCTGCGTAGGTAGCTGTTTATCAGTAAATATCTCCACTGAGATTAAGAAAAGCAGTAGCTTAATAAATTAAGTACTTCCTGGTATGGTTACTGTACTGGTAACTCCCCAAAAGAATGTGGATTTTGGTGAGTGAACAGAGAAAAAAGCTCATTTAGGACCTGCACTTACGAAGGGGGTAGGCAGTTGTATATCAGGGAGTAAACCTTCTGAGAATAAAAACAGCTGGAGCTTGTTAAGTTAATTACACAGCGCAAAGGATAATACACTGGGAACTCCTCAGAAGAATCTTAATTGTGATGAAGGGAGAGAGATAAAAGCTCATTTAGGAACGACATGAACGTGCTGCGTAGGTAGCTGTTTATCAGTAAATATCTACACTGAGGTTAAGAAAAGCAGTAGCTTAATAAATTAAGTACTTCCTGGTATGGTTACTGTACTGGTAACTCCCCAAAAGAATCTGGATTGTGGTGACGGAACAGAGAAAAAAGCTCATTTAGGACCTGCACTTACGAAGGGGGTAGGCAGCTGTATATCAGGGAGTAAACCTTCTGAGAATAAAAACAGCTGGAGCTTGTTAAGGTAATTACACAGCGGAAAGGATAATGTACTGGGAACTCCTCAAAGAATCTGATTTGTGGTGAGGGGAGAGAGATAAAAGCTCATTTAGAAACGACATGAACATGCTGCGTAGGTAGCTGTTTATCAGTAAATATCTACACTGAGATTAAGAAAAGCAGTAGCTTAATAAATTAAGTAATTCCTGGTATGGTTACTGTACTGGTAACTCCCCAAAAGAATCTGGATTGTGGTGAGGGAACAGAGAAACAAGCTCATTTACGACCTGCACTTACGAAGGGGGTAGGCAGTTGTATATCAGGGAGTAAACCTTCTGAGAATAAAAACAGCTGGAGCTTGTTAAGGTAATTACACAGGGGAAAGGATAATGTACTGGGAACTCCTCAGAAGAATCTGATTTGTGGTGAGGGGAGAGAGATAAAAGCTCATTTAGGAACGACATGAACATGCTGCGTAGGTAGCTGTTTCTCAGTAAATATCTCCACTGAGATTAAGAAAAGCAGTAGCTTAATAAATTAAGTACTTTCTGGTATGGTTCCTGTACTGCTAACTCCCCAAAAGAATCTGGATTGTGGTGAGGGAACAGAGAAAAAAGCTCATTTAGGACCTGCACTTACGAAGGGGGTAGGCAGCTGTATATCAGGGAGTAAACCTTCTGAGAATAAAAACAGCTGGAGCTTGTTAAGGTAATTACACAGGGGAAAGGATAATGTACTGAGAACTCCTCAGAAGAATCTGATTTGTGGTGAGGTGAGAGAGATAAAAGCTCATTTAGGAACGACATGAACATGCTGCCTAGGTAGCTGTTTATCAGTAAATATCTCCACTGAGATTAAGAAAAGCAGTAGCTTAATAAATTAAGTACTTCCTGGTATGGTTACTGTACTGGTAACTCCCCAAAAGAATCTGGATTGTGGTGAGGGAACAGAGAAGAAAGCTCATTTAGGACCTGCACTTACGAAGGGGGTGGGCAGCAGTATATCAGGGAGTAAACCTTCTGAGAATAAAAACAGCTGGAGCTTGTTAAGGTAATTACACAGGGGAAAGGATAATGTACTGGGAACTCCTCAGAAGAATCTTATTTTTGATGACGGGAGAGAGATAAAAGCTCATTTAGGAACGACATGAACATGCTGCGTATGTAGCTGTTTATCAGTAAATATCTCCACTGAAATTAAGAAAAGCAGTAGCTTAATAAATTAAGTACTTCCTGGTATGGTTACTGTACTGGTAACTCCCCAAAAGAATCTGGATTGTGGTGAGGGAACAGAGAAAAAATCTCATTTAGGACCTGCACTTACGGAGGGGGTAGGCAGCTGTATATCAGGGAGTAAACTTCTGAGAATAAAAACAGCTGGAGCTTGTTAAGGTAATTACACAGGGGAAAGGATAACGTACTGGGTACTCCTCAGAAGAATCTGATTTGTGGTTAGGGGAGAGAGATAAAAGGTCATTTAGGAACGACATGAACTTGCTGCGTAGGTAGCTGTTTATCAGTAAATATCTCCACTGAGATTAAGAAAAGCAGTAGCTTAATAAATTAAGTACTTCCTGGTATGGTTACTGTACTGGTAACTCCCCAAAAGAATCTGGATTTTGGTGAGGAACAGAGAAAAAAGCTCATTTAGGACCTGCAATTACGAAGGGGGTAGGCAGTTGTATATCAGGGAGTAAACCTTCTGAGAATAAAAACAGCTGGAGCTTGTTAAGGTAATTACACAGGGGAAAGGATAATACACTGGGAACTCCTCAGAAGAATCTTATTTGTGATGAGGGGAGAGAGATAAAAGCTCATTTAGGAACGACATGAACATGCTGCGTAGGTAGCTGTTTATCAGTAAATATCTACACTGAGATTAAGAAAAGCAGTAGCTTAATATATTAAGTACTTCCTGGTATGGTTACTGTACTGGTAACTCCCCAAAAGAATCTGGATTGTGGTGAGGGAACAGAGAAACAAGCTCATTTACGACCTGCATTTACGAAGGGGGTAGGCAGTTGTATATCAGTGAGTAAACCTTCTGAGAATAAAAACAGCTGCCGCTTGTTAAGGTAATTACACAGGGGAAAGGATAATGTACTGGGAACTCCTCAGAAGAATCTATTTTGTGGTGAGGGGAGAGAGATAAAAGCTCATTTAGGAACGACATCAACATGCTGCGTAGGTAGCTGTTTATCAGTAAATATCTCCACTGAGATTAAGAAAAGCAGTAGCTTAATAAATTAAGTACTTCCTGGTATGGTTCCTGTACTGGTAACTCCCCAAAAGAATCTGGATTGTGGTGAGGGAACAGAGATAAAAGCTCATTTAGGACCTGCAATTACGAAGGGGGTAGGCAGCTGTATATCAGGGAGTAAACCTTCTGAGAATAAAAACAGCTGGAGCTTGTTAAGGTAATTACACAGGGGAAAGGATAATGTACTGAGAACTCCTCAGAAGAATCTGATTTGTGGTGAGGGGAGAGAGATAAATGCTCATTTAGGAACGACATGAACATGCTGCGTAGGTAGCTGTTTATCAGTAAATATCTCCACTGAGATTAACAAAAGCAGTAGCTTAATAAATTAAGTACTTCCTGGTATGTTTACTGTACTGGTAACTCCCCAAAAGAATCTGGATTGTGGTGAGGGAACAGAGAAGAAAGCTCATTTAGGACCTGCACTTACAAAGGGGGTGGGCAGCAGTATATCAGGGAGTAAACCTTCTGAGAATAAAAACAGCTGGAGCTTGTTAAGGTAATTACACAGGGGAAAGGATAATGTACTGGGAACTCCTCAGAAGAATCTGATTTGTGGTGAGGGGAGAGAGATAAAAGCTCATTTAGGAACGACATGAACATGCTGCGTAGGTAGCTGTTTATCAGTAAATATCTCCACTGAGATTAAGAAAAGCAGTAGCTTAATAAATTAAGTACTTCCTGGTATGGTTACTGTACTGGTAACTCCCCAAAAGAATCTGGATTGTGGTGAGGGAACAGAGAAAAAAGCTCATTTAGGACCTGCACTTACGAAGGGGGTAGGCAGCTGTATATCAGGGAGTAAACCTTCTGAGAATAAAAACAGCTGGAGCTTGTTAAGGTAATTACACAGGGGAAAGGATAATGTACTGGGAACTCCTCAGAAGAATCTGATTTGTGGTGAGGGGAGAGAGATAAAAGCTCATTTAGGAACGACATGAACATGCTGCGTAGGTAGCTGTTTATCAGTAAATATCTGCACTGAGATTAAGAAAAGCAGTAGCTTAATAAATTAAGTACTTCCTGGTATGGTTACTGTACTGGTAACTCCCCAAAAGAATCTGGATTGTGGTGAGGGAACAGAGAAAAAAGCTCATTTAGGACCTGCACTTACGAAGGGGGTAGGCAGCTGTATATCAGGGAGTAAACCTTCTGAGAATTAAAACAGCTGGAGCTTGTTAAGGTAATTACACAGGGGAAAGGATAATGTACTGGGAACTCCTCAGAAGAATCTGACTTGTGGTGAGGGGAGAGAGATAAAAGCTCATTTAGGAACGACACGAACATGCTGCGTAGGTAGCTGTTTATCAGTAAATATCTCCACTGAGATTAAGAAAAGAAGTAGCTTAATAAATTAAGTACTTCCTGGTATGGTTACTGTACTGGTAACTCCCCAAAAGAATATGCATTGTGGTGAGGGAACAGAGAAGAAAGCTCATTTAGGACCTGCACATACGAAGGGGGTGGGCAGCAGTATATCAGGGAGTAAACCTTCTGAGAATAAAAACAGCTGGAGCTTGTTAAGGTAATTACACAGGGGAAAGGATAATGTACTGGGAACTCCTCAGAAGAATCTTATTTTTGATGAGGGGAGAGATAAAAGCTCATTTAGGAACGACATGAACATGCTGCGTATGTAGCTGTTTATCAGTAAATATCTCCACTGAAATTAAGAAAAGCAGTAGCTTAATAAATTAAGTACTTCCTGGTATGGTTACTGTACTGGTAACTCCCCAAAAGAATCTGGATTGTGGTGAGGGAACAGAGAAAAAAGCTCATTTAGGACCTGCACTTACGAAGGGGGTAGGCAGCTGTATATCAGGGAGTAAACCTTCTGAGAATAAAAACAGCTGGAGCTTGTTAAGGTAATTACACAGGGGAAAGGATAATGTACTGGGAACTCCTCAGAAGAATCTGATTTGTGGTGAGGGGAGAGAGATAAAAGCTCATTTAGGAACGACATGAACATGCTGCGTAGGTAGCTGTTTATCAGTAAATATCTCCACTGAGATTAAGAAAAGCAGTAGCTTAATAAATTAAGTACTTCCTGGTATGCTTACTGTACTGGTAACTCCCCAAAAGAATCTGGATTGTGGTGAGGGAACAGAGAAAAAAGCTCATTTAGGACCTGCACTTACGAGGGGGTAGGCAGCTGTATATCAGGGAGTAAACCTTCTGAGAATAAAAACAGCTGCAGCTTGTTAAGGTAATTACACAGGGGAAAGGATAATGTACTGGGAACTCCTCAGAAGAATCTGATTTGTGGTGAGGGGAGGGAGATAAAAGCTCATTTAGGAACGACATGAACATGCTGCGTACGTAGCTATTTATCAGTAAATATCTCCACTGAGAATAAGAAAAGCAGTAGCTTAATAAATTAAGTACTTCCTGGTATGGTTACTGTACTGGTAACTCCCCAAAAGAATCTGGATTGTGGTGAGGGAACAGAGAAATAAGCTCATTTAGGACCTGCACTTACGAAGGGGGTAGGCAGCTGCATATCAGGGAGTAAACCTTCTGTGAATAAAAACAGCTGGAGCTTGTTAAGGTAATTACACAGGGGAACGGATAATGTCCTGGAAACTCCTCAGAAGAATCTGATTTGTGGTGAGCGGAGAGAGATAAAAGCTCATTTAGGAACGACATGAACATGCTGCGTAGGTAGCTGTTTATAAGTAAATATCTCCACTGAGATTAAGAAAAGCAGTATCTTAATAAATTAAGTACTTCCTGGTATGGTTACTGTACTGGTAACTCCCCAAAAGAATCTGGATTGTGGTGAGGGAACAGAGAAAAAAGCTCATTTAGGACCTGCACTTACGAAGGGGGTAGGCAGCTGTATATCTGGAAGTAAAACTTCTGAGAATAAAAACAGCTGCAGCTTGTTAAGGTAATTACACAGGGGAAAGGATAATGTACTGGGAACTCCTCAGAAGAATCTGACTTTTGGTGAGGGGAGAGAGATAAAAGCTCATTTAGGAACGACACGAACATCCTGCGTAGGTAGCTGTTTATCAGTAAATATCTCCACTGAGATTAAGAAAAGAAGTAGCTTAATAAATTAAGTACTTCCTGGTATGGTTACTGTACTGGTAACTCCCCAAAAGAATCTGGATTGTGGTGAGGGAACAGAGAAAAAAGCTCATTTAGGACCTGCACTTACGAAGGGGGTGGGCAGCAGTATATCAGGGAGTAAACCTTCTGAGAATAAAAACAGCTGGAGCTTG
Organism: Perognathus longimembris pacificus; assembly: GCF_023159225.1. Classification (NCBI taxonomy): domain Eukaryota; kingdom Metazoa; phylum Chordata; class Mammalia; order Rodentia; family Heteromyidae; genus Perognathus; species Perognathus longimembris. Next base: position 8,186 of record NW_025956494.1, read on the forward strand.
TTAAGGTAATTACACAGGGGAAAGGATAATGTACTGGGAACTCCTCAGAAGAATCTTATTTTTGATGAGGGGAGAGAGATAAAAGCTCATTTAGGAACGACATGAACATGCTGCGTAGGTAGCTGTTTATCAGTAAATATCTCCACTGAGATTAAGAAAAGCAGTAGCTTAATAAATTAAGTACTTCCTGGTATGGTTACTGTACTTGTAACTCCCCAAAAGAATCTGGATTGTGGTGAGGGAACAGAGAAAAAAGCTCATTTAGGACCTGCACTTACGGAGGGGGTAGGCAGCTGTATATCAGGGAGTAAACCTTCTGAGAATAAAAACAGCTGGAGCTTGTTAAGGTAATTACACAGGGGAAAGGATAATGTACTGGGAACTCCTCAGAAGAATCTGATTTGTGGTGAGGGGAGAGAGATAAAAGGTCATTTAGGAACGACATGAACATGCTGCGTAGGTAGCTGTTTATCAGTAAATATCTCCACTGAGATTAAGAAAAGCAGTAGCTTAATAAATTAAGTACTTCCTGGTATGGTTACTGTACTGCTAATTCCCCAAAAGAATCTGGATTGTGGTGTGGGAACAGAGAAAAAAGCTCATTTAGGACCTGCACTTACGAAGGGGGTAGGCACCTGTATATCTGGAAGTAAAACTTCTGAGAATAAAAACAGCTGCAGCTTGTTAAGGTAATTACACAGGGGAAAGGATAATGTACTGGGAACTCCTCAGAAGAATCTGATTTGTGGTGAGGGGAGAGAGATAAAAGCTCATTTAGGAACGACATGAACATGCTGTGTATGTAGCTGTTTATCAGTAAATATCTCCACTGAGATTAAGAAAAGCAGTAGCTTAATAAATTAAGTACTTCCTGGTATGGTTACTGTACTGGTAACTCCCAAATGAATCTGGATTGTGGTGAGGGAACAGAGAAAAAAGCTCCTTTAGGACCTGCACTTACGAAGGGGGTAGGCAGCAGTATATCAGGGAGTAAACCTTCTGAGAATAAAAACAGCTGGAGCCTGTTAAGGTAATTACACAGGGGAAAGGATAATGTACTGGGAACTCCTCAGAAGTATCTGATTTGTGGTGAGGGGAGAGAGATAAAAGCTCAATTAGGAACGACAAGAACATGCTGCCTAGGTAGCTGTTTATCAGTAAATATCTCCACTGAGATTAAGAAAAGCAGTAGCTTAATAAATTTAGTACTTCCTGGTATGGTTACTGTACTGGTAACTCCCCAAAAGAATCTGGATTGTGGTGAGGGAACAGAGAAAAAAGCTCATTTAGGACCTGCTCTTAGGAAGGGGGTAGGCAGCTGTATATCAGGGAGTAAACCTTCTGAGAATAAAAACAGCTGGAGCTTGTTAAGGTAATTACACAGGGGAAAGGATAATGTACTGGGAACGCCTCAGAAGAATCTGATTTGTGGTGAGGGGAGAGAGATAATATCTCATTTAGGAACGACATGAACATGCTGCGTAGGTAGCTGTTTATCAGTAAATATCTCCACTGAGATTAAGAAAAGCAGTAGCTTAATAATTTAAGTACTTCTTGGTATGGTTACTGTACTGGTAACTCCCCAAAATAATCTGGATTGTGGTGAGGGAAAGGAGAAAAAAGCTAATTTAGGACCTGCACTTACGAAGGGGGTAGGCAGCTGTATATCATGGAGTAAACCTTCTGAGAATAAAAACAGCTGGAGCTTGTTAAGGTAATTACACAGGGGAAAGGATAATGTACTGGGAACTCCTCAGAAGAATCTGATTTGTGGTGAGGGGAGAGAGATAAAAGCTCATTTAGGAACGACATGAACATGCTGGGTAGGTATCTGTTTATCAGTAAATATCTCCACTGAGATTAAGAAAAGCAGTAGCTTAATAAATTAAGTACTTCCTGGTATGGTTACTGCACTGGTAACTCCCAAAAGAATCTGGATTGTGGTGAGGGAACAGAGAAAAAAGCTCATTTAGGACCTGCACTTACGAAGGGGGTAGGCAGCAGTATATCAGGGAGTAAACCTTCTGAGAATAAAAACAGCTGGAGCCTGTTAAGGTAATTACACAGGGCAAAGGATAATGTACTGGGAACTCCTCAGAAGTATCTGATTTGTGGTGAGGGGAGAGAGATAAAAGCTCAATTAGGAACGACAAGAACATGCTGCGTAGGTAGCTGTTTCTCAGTAAATATCTCCACTGAGATTAAGAAAAGCAGTAGCTTAATAAATTAAGTACTTTCTGGTCTGGTTACTGTACTGGTAACTCCCCAAAGAATCTGGATTGTGGTGAGGGAACAGAGAAAAAAGCTCATTTAGGACCTGCACTTACGAAGGGGGTAGGCAGCTGTATATCAGGGAGTAAACCTTCTGAGAATAAAAACAGCTGGAGCTTGTTAAGGTAATTACACACGGGAAAGGATAATGTACTGGGAACTCCTCAGAAGAATCTGATTTGTGGTGAGGGGAGAGAGATAAAAGCTCATTTAGGAACGACATGAACATGCTGCGTAGGTAGCTGTTTATCAGTAAATATCTCCACTGAGATTAAGAAAAGCAGTAGCTTAATAAATTAAGTACTTCCTGGTATGGTTACTGTACTGGTAACTCCCAAAAGAATCTGGATTGTGGTGAGGGAACAGAGAAAAAAGCTCATTTAGGACCTGCACTTACGAAGGGGGTAGGCAGCAGTATATCAGGGAGTAAACCTTCTGAGAATAAAAACAGCTGGAGCCTGTTAAGGTAATTACACAGGGGAAAGGATAATGTACTGGGAACTCCTCAGAAGTATCTGATTTGTGGTGAGGGGAGAGAGATAAAAGCTCAATTAGGAACGACAAGGACATGCTGCGTAGGTAGCTGTTTATCAGTAAATACCTCCACTGAGATTAAGAAAAGCAGTAGCTTAATAAATTAAGTACTTCCTGGTATGGTTACTGTACTGGTAACTCCCCAAAAGAATCTGGATTGTGGTGAGGGAACAGAGAAAAAAGCTCATTTAGGACCTGCACTTACGAAGGGGTTAGGCAGCTGTATATCAGGGAGTAAACCTTCTGAGAATAAAAACAGCTGGAGCTTTTTAAGGTAATTACACAGGGGAAAGGATAATGTACTGGGAACTCCTCAGAAGAATCTGATTTGTGGTGAGGGGAGAGAGATAAAAGCTCATTTAGGAACGACATGAACATGCTGCGTAGGTAGCTGTTTCTCAGTAAATATCTCCACTGAGATTAAGAAAAGCAGTAGCTTAATAAATTAAGTACTTCCTTGTTGAACCTGTGTAACTTTAGTCGAAATCAGGACACGGGGGATGCAAGGCGAGTGAACCAATGCATACTTTATTCCAAGAGGGCCAGGGTTTATATAGGGTTAGAAACCAATTTTACAATTACAGGGTAAAAGATGAATACAGCATGACATTTTTCTCAAATACAGAAGTGGAGGAAATTTCCTATTGTGAAGGCAGGAACTTGATACAATGCCTTTCTAATTACAGGAGGTAGTGACTACAAAGATTGTTGATATCAAAGCAAGGAACTGTATACAACCTATAATTATCTACTAGCTATTATCTCAATCTTGACTTCTCCAAGTACTTGTGAAAATAACAGTGAGGAGACTTTTCTGTTTATAGTGAGAATCTAACATTAAAGGCAGCTGGTCAAGCAAGTCTCCTCAGGGAGACTTGCTAAGTAGGGGTAAAAAGGAGATTCTCACAACAACTGGTGGCTTCCTTTGGCCCACAAACACCAGAAACTCCTTACTGGGAATGTGTTCCCAAGGGCCTATTAGTGTGCTAATGAGGCATCGGAGTAACCGTGCCGAGGCTAAATTTTTCCACTGGTTGGAGACTTTAATTCTCCAACAATTCCCCCTTTTTTATTAATTTTCCACAGCCGCTTCTCTAGAAAGTTTAAGGGCAGTTAGTAAAACATCAGAGGAATTATTCCTAGTGAAACGCTTCATTATAGCTATGATAGAACAATATCCTAAGAAAAAGACACATATATCATAAGTATTAAGACAATAGAAGCACTTCCAACACTATTGGTAATACTTAGCCACCACCCCCTAGGGTCTAATCCTTCTAAGGTCTGAGCTAGTCCTTGGGCTATATCATCAATAGAAGAGGCATCTGACAATTCCTTTTGAGAAGCTTCAAAAACCTCCCTGTATAAACTTTGCTCACTTAACGTACCATTTAGTATGGCTCCATCTATAAGCATTTGTATATCATTCCATTCACATTCAGAGGCATTATATTTATAAGGTGTTACACAGACATGACTAGAATTCCAATCGCAAGTCAAAAACAATCGTTGCTGTAAAGCCAGATATTTCTGTCCAAGCCAAAACACTCCTCCTTTAACAGCTTCTATCTCATCTTGAAGGTGGGCATTTACTTCCAGCTGGTGTTGCCACAGATTGTGGGAGTCCTGGTGCCACTGCACCATAAAGTCATGAGTTTGTACAGATTGTCGCAATGTGGCTCCGGATACTGCTGCAGTTGTAGCAATGGCAATCAGTCCAATGAGTCCTGCAATAATCAGTCCAATGGCACAACGACTCCTCTTCAGAAGCCGCTTAAAAAAACTGCATTACTAATCCTTGTACAGGTCCTCCAGCCCAGGGACGATGCATGAGAACAGGAACCCAAAGGGAGTTGCGCTGGGTTAAAATCATGATCCTATCTTGACTAAAAATAAAGGTGACATTGTTATTCAAGCAAGTATACGATTTACAATTTATGCTGGTACTGGCATTCTTAGTTATGTTTATGGGGCCGACCATCAGTACTTGTGGAAAATGAACACAAGCAGAGATATTATAGGTCTTTACAACTGTGAAGTTGTAGGAGGCCGAGGATCCTTTAGTTCCTGAGTAAGTTCCATTGGCCAGCAATACAGGAGCCAGAGAAGCTGCTAATTTCCAGAGATGACGTTGTGGAGGAAATAGCCTGTTTCCATGGGCGAGAGCAGGCCGGGGGTCACTAAAGCCTGCTCCAAACCACCCTAAAAACTGTTTAGCAGACATGGCATTGGACATGTTCATAGATAAAGTAGGTTCACAAGATGAGTTATATTCAGTGCAGTTTTTCAACCACACACCAAAAGGTCCCCAATCATACCAAGTATGCTGGGATGTATTCCAAATAGTTGGAAAAATTCCTCGACAACTTTCCCAATGTCTTTCAGTAAAGTTCAGGTTCAGATAAGTAAAATTGTCACATTTAGGCAGGCCAGCAGGAATAGGATAATTATCTAATTTATTGGTATGAGATCCCACAGACCAGGAAGACAGTCTAATCAGCCGAGTTCTACTGGAGTTATATGAACCTCCATGCTGAATCCAATATTGATATCTAAAAGGGTAACATGGGGAACGGCCTTGACAGATAGCTTTAGAGAACTGAGAATAAGAGAAGTTAAATGATCTTTCCTCTTCCATAGGAAAGACTGGAATGCCAGACCCATAGGGGGAGAGAGTAAATTAGGAATAGATGTAAAAACAGAGACAGGGGCTTTTGTCCATAAATATGGACGTAATAAAGGAGGGTTAGAAATATATAGGCCCAATACATTACCTCTGAAGTAGCCCCTACAGGTTACCAGTGCACACCTGTCCATTTGAATGGCCTTATCACTTGAATGAGAATGTCTCACCCCCTTGATGGACAGAGGGGTGTTTGTTGTTGGATCCACTGGAGCAGGTGCTAGAAAGATGGGCTGTCTTCTGTAGAAACATAAGCATACCCTCGCCCCTGGGTTAACAACTCCCCGGGGACCCAATCTAGCCGAACCCCCAATCTAATCCAAACCGGCTGTGGCGGTTTGTTTTGCATAGGCGGAGCTAGGAAGTGTCGCTCAGCTCTTGCTAAAACATCTCCTTGAGACAAATTTAAAAAGTTAAGGACAAATAATGCTTCTGCAATAACAGCTCGGGCTGTTTTATAAATACTTTTCATAGAAGTTGCATATCCCTCAGTACTATCCATACTCCCCCTCTTTAGTTTTTTAATTTGTGTTTTTAATGTATAATGAGCTCTTTCTACTATACCTTGACCTTGAGGATTGTATTCAATTCCTGTAACATGAAAAATGTTATGAAATTTTAAAACTTTTTGTACTTGTTTACTGGAATAAGCTGGTGAATTGTCAGTTTTATTTGAGAAGGAATCCCCATGACTGTGAATGTTTCTAGTAAATGTTGAATGACATGAGTCCCTTTTTCCCCTGGTAGAGGTGTTGCCCAAATAAAAGAAGAATGTGTATCAATGGATACATGCACATATTGTAAGCGGCCAAATTCAGGGATGTGTGTTACATCCATTTGCCAAATTTTATTAGGAGCAGTTCCTGACGTGTCAATTAATTTTTGAGGGCACATAAATCCGAATCTCCTTGAAGAATGGAAAATAGATTAGGAATTCTGGGAATTCCTAAGGAAGGGCAAAGCCAATTGATGTCGCTAGTAACTTTTGAAAATTATTAAGAGTTTTAAACTCTTCAGTACGAATTTTTATTAATTGGGGGGTAATTACTTGTCTTCTAACTAAATATCCCAGATACTTAAATGGTTCTTCTGTTTAAATGAATTTTATCAGGGGCAATTATTAAATCATACTGTTGAAAGTCTAAAGGCAAAATTTGTAACAATTGTGATACAATATTTTTATCAGGTGCAGCAAATAATAAATCATTTTATTGAAAACCTGTAAAACAAACTGGAGTAGTAATTAAAACAATCATCTTGATAGCCATAGTTTTCCTATATCCAACTTAAAACAAACATTTTAAATTTCATATCTCAGAATACATTTTTGATCTCAAGTCTTTTACCAAGCCTGGTTGTATTAAAAGAAATCTGGAGCCTAGGTATCACCCATTGCTTCATGCTGCTTGTTTTTCACTTCCAAATTTCTTATCTAGAAAGGCATTCTAAAACCTTTTAAAGTAGAGGCTTTCACACCTTTACCTCAGCCTGTATTTGCATAGAAAAACTGAAGCCCAGGGGGCACATTGCCTCCTGGTTGTCTGCTTTAAAAGAGCCATTTTCCTATATACATAGAGTTAATGAAAGTTGTGTACTTTTATCCCCCATTAGTTTATATACTTTAAAATATTTACCTGATTATATGTGACTTAAGATAGTTAATCTTACTGTTACAGTACAGTTTACACTTAAAAAATTTAGTACCTGATTCATTAAAGTGATACCCAAAACAATTGTAACAAGAGTACACTTAGCAGTGTGCCCCAGAATTATAACCATGAGATTTCAGAGTTAGCATATTTGCCTTTTTAATACATCCAAATTGCAAACCTGTACAGAAATCGAGTTATATCAGGTAAATAAACTTTTAACTCTCCTTTAAGATATTCCAATTTTAATCCATCCTAAGGGGCAGTGTTAGAAGTATCAGTCAAATCATACATTTTACCCTGAGGTTTACAATGTTTATACCTGAAAACAAAAGAAATAAAAGAAAGGCCTCCATTGGCCTGTCCTATAGAATGGGCCTATCTCCATCCTACTCCTTAGAGCTTGATGAACTGCCTTGGGGCCAGCTTGCCCTCTCCCACTATGAATGGACGCCACCCTACGGCTGTCCCATCACGTGGATCGGCTAAACTGCACTTTTGTCAGTTTACCCCTCACTACTGAGGATAGGTTCAAGGGCCCATGCTAAGTTATTATTTATTTATTTATTTTTAACCATGAATTAAAGAATTTTTAACTATAGTTCCTTTTAAAATAAAGTAATAATCCTTTAAAGCTTTTGGTAAAGCCCAAACTCGATGATCTTTTGAAGTTTAAAGTTAAACTAACCTATTTTTATATCATGCATTTTTAATCTTGAACACATTCACACCCACATACATTTGTGCGCGCGCACACACACATACATACATTCACATATGTAGGTATTAATGTAAACAGAATTTAAAAACAGTCCAAACAACTATCAGCTGAACATTTTTTAGTGGCAAAAGGTATATTTTCCAATCTTATTCTTGTAATGACCAAAACTTAAAACAAAACCTTTAATGAATGATTTTAGCATCGTTTAGTCTTATTTGCTAGGGCCTATTAGTTTTAGCAAAGTATCTTAGCATGCTAAACACTTTTTAGCTGAAGATAACTGGGTTGGGGTCCCCTGGAGTATTACTGAGTCCACCTAGCACTTGACTCATAGTGTTTACTCTCAGGCTAAGATTAGCCGGCTGTTTGAACTCGGTTCTTAGCAGCCTGCACTTTTTCTGCCTTCTTCCAGTAGGAGACACAGTACCTAGTAAATGTTTTGCCCATAGACATGTAAATGGACAACAGAAATATGGGAAGCAAAAGTTTATGTTTAAAACTGGTACCAATCTCAAAGACAAAACTAGTCAAGACAAAACAGAACATAGAAACAGAGGCTTTTAAACGCCTTGGATGGCATGTCCAGCGTCCACAAGCTGCCAGCCAGAGTGATGGAAAGTCCATAGGGCCCTGAAAATTCTCAGGGGGATCCTCCCCAGTGGAGATTTCCATCCCCTGGCAATCAGTCTGCCGAGGCCGCCCACTAGAGGACTTTTTTCCCAATTTAGCACTCCACATGAAACACAACTAATCAAACAAGGACAAAGACACATGAAACATGTAGCGCAGGCGCAAATTAAAAGTGCAATTGCAGTAAAAATTCTCTTGAGAAGTAAAAGAAAAATCACTAGTCCTTCCCCAATTCCAGGCTGATGGCCTAAAACAGGGAGTGTCAGCTCCCCTGCTAGTGCCTGGTTGTAAAGAAAAGATGATGGGGAAGCCTCCTTCATTGGAAGGGAGCCATGAGACGGCCCCGTATTACAGCTGTCCTAAGTTAAGTGACCCTGGTCAATATCTTGTTAATGAGGGGTCTGTACTACACCTCCGGTTGGAGGGGGTTGAATGACAGGAAAAGTTTGATAGCAAGAGAGAGAAGCAGAACCATAGGACTTAGATTAATTAAAGTAAAAGTGGGTTCCGCGGCCGCAATTATTTGTTCTTTACTTTTACCTTCCTGACTGCCCCTGGCAGATCGAAAGAGCCTCTGTAGCACTTTGACTGCACTGCTGAGCTGCCTAAATTAGCATCATTCTCTGAAGGAGCATAGGTAGAGGCTGAAGGCTTATTTGATGTTAATTTTTCTTTAACAAAACTGACAGGAGATAGTTCAGGTGTTGCCATGTCTTTTAGCTCCTGCCCAATTTGAGTTTTTACCTCCCCGGACAAATTATAAGCCTTCATAGCTTTTTCCATGTCAGCCTCTGGCTCAGCAGCTGATGTTATGATAGCGTCAGGAGACATCATGCTCACGGCTGCATGTATTAATGCCCAAACAGACCAAAATGTAACTGGAACCTTGTCTCCACACCGATATTCATTTTCCATATTATTCTCTACTTGTTCCCAGACGTCTAAATCTAAAGTATCTCCCTCTGGGAACCATAGATTATACTCCACTACCTGTACACACTCATCTCTTTGTGAACATGAGACCATAGCTCCGTCCCGTTTCAATACATGGTGGATAAAATTAGAAAATGGAATTGGTTTAGCTTGTCTCATAACCCCGTAATATTAAAAATAGGAGCTCACCACACAGATCCCTTGTCTCCTGTGAACTACACACAGATCCCTTGTCTCCTGTGAATTAAAAATATCTCTCACCTCACTCGAGAGCTCGGCAGTTCCGCAATCTCCTGTGGATCAATTGTCAGGTCCCTGGGTCCGGACGCCAGATGTTGAACCTGGGTAACTGCAGTCGAAATCAGGACACGGGGGATGCAAGGCGAGTGAACCAATGCATACTTTATTCCAAGAGGGCCAGGGTTTATATAGGGTTAGAAACCAATTTTACAATTACAGGGTAAAAGATCAATACAGCATGACATTTGTCTCAAATACAGAAGTGGAGGAAATTCCTGTTGTGAAGGCAGGAACTTGATACAATGCCTTTCTAATTACAGGAGGTAGTGACTACAAAGATTGTTGATAACAAAGCAAGGAACTGTATACAACCTAGGTAGAACTATAATTATCTACTAGCTACTATCTCAATCTTGACTTCTCCAAGTACTTGTGAAAATAACAGTGAGGAGACTTTTCTGTTTATAGTGAGAATCTAACATTAAAGGCAGCTGGTCAAGCAAGTCTCCTCAGGGAGACTTGCTAAGTAGGGGAAAAAAGGAGATTCTCACAACAACTGGTGGCTTCCTTTGGCCCACAAACACCAGAAACTCCTTACTGGGAATGAGTTCCCAAGGGCCTATTAGTGTGCTAATGAGGCATCGGAGTAACCGTGCCAGGGCTAAATTTTCCCAGTGGATGGAGACTTTAATTCTCCAACACGTCCTGGTATAGATACTGTACTGGTAACTCCCCAAAAGAATCTGGATTGTGGTGAGGGAACAGAGAAAAAAGCTCATTTAGGACCTTCACTTACGAAGGGGGTAGGCAGCTGTATATCAGGGAGTAAACCTTCTGAGAATAAAAACAGCTGGAGCTTGTTAAGGTAATTACACAGGGGAAAGGATAATGTACTGGGAACTCCTCAGAAGAATCTGATTTTTGGTGAGGGGAGAGAGATAAAAGCTCATTTAAGAACGACATGAACATGCTGCGTAGGTTGCTGTTTATCAGTAAATATATCCACTGAGATTAAGAAAAGAAGTAGCTTAATAAATTAAGTACTTCCTGGTATGGTTACTGTACTGGTAACTCCCCAAAAGAATCTGGATTGTGGTGAGGGAACAGAGAAAAAAGCTCATTTAGGACCTGCACTTACGAAGGTGGTAGGCAGCTGTATATCAGGGATTAAACATTCTGAGAATAAAAAGAGCTGGAGCTTGTTAAGGTAATTACACAGGGGAAAGGATAATGTACTGGGAACTCCTCAGAAGAATCAGATTTGTGGTGAGGGGAGAGAGATAAAACCTCATTTAGGAAGGACATGAACATGCTGCGAAGGTAGCTGTTTATCAATAAATATCTCCACTGAGATTAAGAAAAGCAGTAGCTTAATAAATTAAGTACTTCCTGGTATGGTTACTGTACAGGTAACTCCCCAAAAGAATCTGGATTGTGGTGAGGGAACAGAGAAAAAAGCTCATTTAGGACCTGCACTTACGGAGGGGGTAGGCAGCTGTATATCAGGGAGTAAACCTTCTGAGAATATAAACAGCTGGAGCTTGTTAAGGTAATTAAACAGGGGAAAGGATAATGTACTGGGAACTCCTCAGAAGAATCTGATTTGTGGTGAGGGGAGAGAGATAAAAGCTCATTTAGAAACGACATGAACATGCTGCGAAGGTAGCTGTTTATCACTAAATATCTCCACTGTGATTAAGAAAAGCAGTAGCTTAATAAATTAAGTACTTCCTGGTATGGTTACTGTACTGGTAACTCCACAAAAGAATCTGGATTGTGGTGACGGAACAGAGAAAAAAGCTCATTTAGGACCTGCACTTAAGAAGGGGGTAGGCAGCTGTATATCATGGAGTAAAACTTCTGAGAATAAAAACAGCTGGAGCTTGTTAAGGTAATTACACACGGGAAAGGATAATGTACTGGGAACTCCTCAGAAGAATCTGATTTGTGGTGAGGGGAGAGAGATAAAAGCTCATTAAGGAAAGACATGAACATGCTGCGTAGGTAGCTGTTTATCAGTAAATATCACCACTGAGATTAAGAAAAGCAGTAGCTTAATAACTTAAGTACTTCCTGGTATGGTTACTGTACTGGTAACTCCCCAAAAGAATCTGGATTGTGGTGAGTGAAGAGAGAAAAAAGCTCATTTAGGACCTGCACTTACGAAGGGGGTAGGCAGCTGTATATCAGGGAGTAAACCTTCTGAGAATAAAAACACCTGGAAATTGTTAAGGTAATTACACAGGGGAAAAGATAATGTACTGGGAACTCCTCAGAAGAATCTGATTTGTGGTGAAGGGAGAGAGATAAAAGCTCATTTAGGAACGACATGAACATGCTGCGTAGGTAGCTGTTAATCAGTAAATATTTCCACTGAGATTAAGAAAAGCAGTAGCTTAATAAATTAAGTACGTCCTGCTACGGTTACTGTACTGGTAACTCCCCAAAAGAATCTGGATCGTGGTGAGGGAACAGAGAAAAAAGCTCATTTAGGACTTGCACTTACGAAGGGGGTAGGCAGCTGTATATCAGGGAGTAAACCTTCTGAGAATAAAAACAGCTGGAGCTTGTTAAGGTAATTACACAGGGGAAAGGATAATGTACTGGGAACTCCTAAGAAGAATCTGATTAGTGGTGATGGGAGAGAGATAAAAGCTCCTTTAGGAACGACATGAACAAGCTGCGTAGGTAGCTGTTTATCAGTAAATATCTTCACTGAGATTAAGAAAAGCAGTAGCTTAATAAATTAAGTACTTCCTGGTATGGTTACTGTACTGGTAACTCCCCAAAAGAATCTGGATTGTGGTGAGGGAACAGAGAAAAAGCTCATTTAGGACCTGCACTTACGAAGGGGGTAGGCAGCTGTATATCAGGGAGTAAACCTTCTGAGAATAAAAAGAGCTGGAGCTTGTTAAGGTAATTACACAGGGGAAAGGATAATGTACTGGGAACTCCTCAGAAGAATCTGATTTGTGGTGAGGCGAGAGAGATAAAAGCTCATTTAGGAACGACATGAACATGCTGCATTCATAGCTGTTTATCAGTAAATATCTCCACTGAGATTAAGAAAAGCAGTAGCTTAATAAAATAAGTACTTCCTGGTATGGTTACTGTACTGGTAACTCCCCAAAGAATCTGGATTGTGGTGAGGGAACAGAGAAAAAAGCTCATTTAGGACTTTCTCTTACGAAGGGGCTAGGCAGCTGTATATCAGGGAGTAAACCTTCTGAGAATAAAAAGAGCTGGAGCTTGTTAAGGTAATTACACAGGGGAAAGGATAATGTACTGGGAACTCCTCAGAAGAATCTGATTTGTGGTGAGGGGAGAGAGATAAAAGCTCATTTAGGAACGACATGAACATGCTGCATACGTAGCTGTTTATCAGTAAATATCTCCACTGAGATTAAGAAAAGCAGTAGCTTAATAAATTAAGTACTTCCTGGTATGGTTACTGTACTGGTAACTCCCCAAAAGAATCTGGATTGTGGTGAGGGAAGAGAGAAAAAAGCTCATTTAGGACCTGCACTTACGAAGGGGGTAGGTAGCTCTATATCAGGGAGTAAACCTTCTGATAATAAAAACAGCTGGAGCTTGTTAAGGTAATTACACAGGGGAAAGGATAACGTACTGGGAACTCCTCAGAAGAATCTGATTTGTGGTGAGGGGAGAGAGATAAAAGCTCCTTTAGGAACGACATGAACATGCTGCGTAGGTAGCTGTTTATCAGTAAATATCTCCACTGAGATTAATAAAAGCAGTAGCTTAATAAATTAAGTACTTACTGGTATGGTTACTGTACTGGTAACTCCCCAAAAGAATCTGGATTGTGGTGAGGGAACAGAGAAAAAAGCTCATTTAGGACCTGCAATTACGAAGGGGTTAGGCAGCTGTATATCAGGGAGTAAACCTTCTGAGAATAAAAACAGCTGGAGCTTGTTAAGGTAATTACACAGGGGAAAGGACAATGTACTGGGAACTCCTCAGAAGAATCTGATTTGTGGTGAGGGGAGAGAGATAAAACCTCATTTAGGAAGGACATGAACATGCTGCGAAGGTAGCTGTTTATCAATAAATATCTCCACTGAGATTAAGAAAAGCAGTAGCTTAATAAATTAAGTACTTCCTGGTATGGTTACTGTACTGTTAACTCCCCAAAAGAATCTGGATTGTGGTGAGGGAACAGAGAAAAAAGCTCATTTAGGACCTGCACTTACGGAGGGGGTAGGCAGCTGTATATCCGGGAGTAAACCTTCTGAGAATAAAAACAGCTGGAGGTTGGTAAGGTAATTACACAGGGGAAAGGATAATGTACTGGGAACTCCTCAGAAGAATCTGATTTGTGGTGAGGGGAGAGAGATAAAAGCTCATTTAGGAACGACATGAACATGCTGCGTAGGTAGCTGTTTATCAGTAAACATCTCCACCGAGATTAAGAAAAGCAGTAGCTTAATAAATTAAGTACTTCCTGGTATGGTTACTGTACTGGTAACTCCACAAAAGAATCTGGATTGTGGTGAGGGAACAGAGAAAAAAGCTCATTTAGGACCTGCACTTACGAAGGGGGTAGGCAGCTGTATATCAGGGAGTAAACCTTCTGAGAATAAAAACAGCTGGAGCTTGTTAAGGTAATTACACAGGGGAAAGGATAATGTACTGGGAACTCCTCAGAAGAATCTGATTTGTGGTGAGGGGAGAGAGAGAAAAGCTCATTTAGGAAAGACATGAACATGCTGCGTAGGTAGCTGTTTATCAGTAAATATCTCCACTGAGATTAAGAAAAGCAGTAGTTTAATAAATTAAGTACTTCCTGGTATGGTTACTGTACTGGTAACTCCACAAAAGATTCTGGATGGTGGTGAGGGAACAGAGAAAAAAGCTCATTTAGGACCTGCACTTACGAAGGGGTAGGCAGCTGTATATCAGGGAGTAAACCTTCTGAGAATAAAAACAGCTGGAGCTTGTTAAGGTAATTACACAGGGGAAAGGATATTGTACTGGGAACTCCTCAGAAGAATATAATTTGTGGTGAGGGGAGAGAGATAAAAGCTCCTTTAGGAACGACATGAACATGCTGCGTAGGTAGCTGTTTATCAGTAAATATCTCCACTGAGATTAAGAAAAGCAGTAGCTTAATAAATTAATTACTTCCTGGTATGGTTACTGTACTGGTAACTCCCCAAAAGAATCTGGATTGTGGTGAGGGAACAGAGAACATAGCTCATTTAGGACCTGCACTTACGAAAGGGGTAGGCAGCTGTATATCAGGGAGTAAACCTTCTGAGAATAAAAACAGCTGGAGCTTGTTAAGGTAATTACACAGGGTAAAGGATAATGTACTGGGAACTCCTCAGAAGAATCTGATTTGTGGTGAGGGGAGAGAGATAACAGCTCATTTAGGAACGACATGAACATGCTGCGTAGGTAGCTGTTTATCAGTAAATATCTCCACTGAGATTAAGAAAAGCAGTAGCTTAATAAATTAAGTACTTCCTGCTATGGATACTCTACTGGTAACGCCCCAAAAGAATCTGGATTGTGGTGAGGGAACAGAGAA
Organism: Perognathus longimembris pacificus; assembly: GCF_023159225.1. Taxonomy (NCBI): domain Eukaryota; kingdom Metazoa; phylum Chordata; class Mammalia; order Rodentia; family Heteromyidae; genus Perognathus; species Perognathus longimembris. Next base: position 23,401 of record NW_025956494.1, read on the forward strand.
AAAAGCTCATTTAAAACCTGCATTTATTAAGGGGGTAGGCAGCTGTATATCAGGGGGTAAATCTTCTGAGAATAAAAACAGCTGGAGCTTGTTAAGATAATTACACATGGGAAAGGATAATGTACTGGGAACTCCTCAGAAGAATCTGATTTGTGGTGAGGAGAGAGAGATAAAAGCTCATTTAGGAACGACATGAACATGCTGCGTAGGTAGCTGTTTATCAGTAAATATCTCCACTGAGATTAAGAAAAGCAGTAGCTTAATAAATTAAGTACTTCCTGGTATGGTTACTGGACTGGTAACTCCCCAAAAGAATCTGGATAGTGGTGAGGGAACAGAGAAAAAAGCTCATTTAGGACCTGCACTTACGAAGGGGGTAGGCAGCTGTATATCAGGGAGTAAACCTTCTGAGAATAAAAACAGCTGGAGCTTGTTAAGGTAATTACACAGGGGAAAGGATAATGTACTGGGAACTCCTCAGAAAAATCTGATTTGTGGTGAGGGGAGAGAGATAAAAGCTCATTTAGGAACGACATGAACATGCTGCGTAGGTAGCTGTTTATCAGTAAATATCTCCACTGAGATTAAGAAAAGCGGTAGCTTAATGAATTAAGTACTTCCTGCTATGGATACTCTACTGGTAACGCCCCAAAAGAATCTGGATTGTGGTGAGGGAACAGAGAGAAAAGCTCATTTAAAACCTGCACTTATTAAGGGGGTAGGCAGCTGTATATCAGGGGGTAAATCTTCTGAGAATAAAAACAGCTGGAGCTTGTTAAGGTAATTACACAGGGGAAAGGATAATGTACTGGGAACTCCTCAGAAGAATCTGATTTGTGGTGAGGGGAGAGAGATAAAAGCTCATTTATGAACGACATGAACATGCTGCGTACGTAGCTGTTTATCAGTAAATATCTCCACTGAGATTAAGAAAAGCAGTAGTTTAATAAATTAAGTACTTCCTGGAATGGTTACTGTACTGGTAACTCCCCAAAAGAATCTGGATTGTGGTGAGGGAACAGAGAAAAAAGCTCATTTAGGACCTGCACCTACGAAGGGGGTAGGCAGCTGTATATCAGGGAGTAAACCTTCTGAGAATAAAAACAGCTGGAGCTTGTTAAGGTAATTACACAGGGGAAAGGATAATGTACTGGGAACTCCTCAGAAAAATCTGATTTGTGGTGAGGGGAGAGAGATAAAAGCTCATTTAGGAACGGCAATAACATGCTGCGTATGTAGCTGTTTATCAGTAAATATCTCCACTGAGATTAAGAAAAGCAGTAGCTTAATAAATTAAGTACTTCCTGGTATGGTTACTGTACTGGTAACTTCCAAAAAGAATCTGTATTGTGGTGAGGGAACAGAGAAAAAAGCTCATTTAGGACCTGCACTTACGAAGGGGGTAGCAGCTGTATATCAGGGAGTAAACCTTATGAGAATAAAAACAGCTGGAGCTTGTTAAAGTAATTACACAGGGGAAAGGATAATGTACTGGGAACTCCTCAGAAGAATCTGACTTGTGGTGAGGGGAGAGAGATAAAAGCTCATGTAGGAACGACATGAACATGCTGCGTAGGTAGCTGTTTATCAGTAAATATCTCCACTGAGATTAAGAAAAGCAGTAGTTTAATAAATTAAGTACTTCCTGGTATGGTTACTGTACTGCTAACTCCCCAAAAGAATCTGGATTGTGGTGAGGGAACAGAGAAAAAGCTCATTAAGGACCTGCACTTACGAATGGGGTAGGCAGCTGTATATCAGGGAGTAAACCTTCTGAGAATAAAAACAGCTGGAGCTTGTTAAGGTAATTACACAGGGGAAAGGATAATGTACTGGGAACTCCTCAGAAGAATCTGATTTGTGGTGAGGGGAGAGAGATAAAAGCTCATTTAGGAACGACATGAACATGCTGCGTAGGTAGCTGTTTATCAGTAAATATCTCCACTGAGATTAAGAAAAGCAGTAGCTTAATAAATTAAGTACTTCCTGGTATGGTTACTGTACTGGTAAGTCCCCAAAAGAATCTGGATTGTGGTGAGGAAACAGAGAAAAAAGCTCATTTAGGACCTGCACTTACGAAGGGGGTAGGCAGCTGTATATCAGGGAGTAAACTTTCTGAGAATAAAAACAGCTGGAGCTTGTTAAGGTAATTACACAGGGGAAAGGATAATGTACTGGGAACTCCTCAGAAGAATCTAGTTTGTGGTGAGGGGAGAGAGATAAAAGCTCATTTAGGAACGACATGAACATGCTGTATAGGTAGCTGTTTATCAGTATATATCTCCACTGAGATTAAGAAAAGCAGTAGCTTAATAAATTAAGTATTTCCTGGCCTTGTTTCTGTACTGGTAACTCCCAAAAAGAATCTGGAATGTGGTGAGGGAACAGAAAAAAAAGCTCATTTTGGACCTGCACTTGCGAAGGGGCTAGCCAGCTCTTTATCAGGGAGTAAACCTTCTGAGAATAAAAACCGCTAGAGCTTGTTAAGGTAATTACACAGGGGAAAGGATAATGTACTGGGAACTCCTCAGAAGAATCTGATTTGTGGTGAGGGGAGAGAGATAAAAGCTCTTTTAGGAACGACATGAACTGGCTGCGTAGTTACCTGTTTATCAGTAAATATCTCCACTGAGATTAAGAAAAGCAGTAGCTTAATAAACTAAGTACTTCCTGGTATGGTTACTGTACTGGTAACTCCCCAAAAGAATCTGGATTGTGGTGAGGGAACAGAGAAAAAAGCTCATTTAGGACCTGCACTTAGGAAGGGGGTAGGCAGCTGTATATCAGGGAGTAAACCTTCTGAGAATAAAAACAGATGGAGCTTGTTAAGGTAATTACACAGGGGAAAGGATAATGTACTGGGAACTCCTCAGAAGAATCTGATTTGTGGTGAGGGGAGAGAGATAAAAGCTCATTTAGGAACGACATGAACATGCTGCGTAGGTAGCTGTTTATCACTAAATATCTCCACTGAGATTAAGAAAAGCAGTAGCTTAATAAATGAAGTACTTCCTGGTATGGTTACTGTACTGGTAACTCACCAAAAGAATCTGGATTGTGGTGAGGGAACAGAGAAAAAAGCTCATTTAGGACCTGCACTTACGAAAGGGGTAGGCAGCTGTATATCACGGAGTAAACCTTCTGAGAATAAAAACAGCTGGTGCTTGTTAAGGTAATTATACAGGGGAAAGGATAATGTACTGGGAACTCCTCAGAAGAATCTGATTTGTGGTGAGGGGAGAGAGATAAAAGCTCATTTAGGAACGACATGAACATGCTGCGTAGTTAGCTGTTTATCAGTAAATATCTCCACTGAGATTAAGAAAAGCAGTAGCTTAATAAATTAAGTACTTCCTGCTATGGATACTCTACTGGTAACGCCCCAAAAGAATCTGGATTGTGGTGAGGGAACAGAGAGAAAAGCTCATTTAAGACCTGCACTTATTAAGGGGGTAGGCAGCTGTATATCAGGGGGTAAATCTTCTGAGAATAAAAACAGCTGGAGCTTGTTAAGGTAATTACACAGGGGAAAGGATAATGTACTGGGAACTCCTCAGAAGAATCTCATTTGTGGTGAGGGGAGAGAGAATAAAGCTCATTTAGGAACGACATGAACATGCTGCGTAGGTAGCTGTTTATCAGTAAATATCTCCACTGAGATTAAGAAAAGCAGTAGCTTAATAAATTAAATACTTCCTGGTATGGTTACTGTACTGGTAACTCCCCAAAAGAATCTGGATTGTGGTGAGGGAACAGAGAAAAAACTCATTTAGGACCTGCACTTACCAAGGGGGTAGGCAGCAGTATATCAGGGAGTAAACCTTCTGAGAATAAAAACAGCTGGAGTTTGTTAAGGTAATTACACAGGGGAAAGGATCATGTACTGGGAACTCGTCAGAAGAATCTGATTTGTGGTGAGCGGAGAGAGATAAAAGCTCATTTAGGAACGACATGAACATGCTGCATACGTAGCTGTTTATCAGTAAATATCTCCACTGAGATTAAGAAAAGCAGTAGCTTAATAATTTAAGTACTTCCTACTATGGATACTGTACTGGTAACTCCCCAAAAGAATCTGGATTGTGGTGAGGGAACAGAGAAAAAAGCTCATTTAGGACCTGCACTTACGAAGGGGGTAGGCAGCTGTATATCAGGGAGTAAACCTTCTGAGAATAAACACAGCTGTAGCTTGTTAAGGTAATTACACAAGGGAAAGGATAATGTACTGGAACCTAATCAGAAGAATCTGATTTGTGGTGAGGGGAGAGAGATAAAAGCTCATTTAATAACGACATGAACATGCTTCGTAGGTAGCTGTTTATCAGTAAATATCTCCACTGAGATTAAGAAAAGCAGTAGCTTAATAAATTAAGTCCTTCCTGGTATGGTTACTGTACTGATAACTCCCCAAAAGAATCTGGATTGTGGTGAGGGATCAGAGAAAAAAGCTCATTTATGACCTGCACTTACGAAGGGGGTAGGCAGCTGTATATCAGGGAATAAACCTTCTGAGAATAAAAACAGCTGGAGCTTGTTAAGGTAATTACACAGGGGAAAGGATAATGTACTGGGAACTTCTCAGAAGAATCTGATTTGTGGTGAGGGGAGAGAGATAAAAGCTCATTTAGGAACGACATGAACATGCTGCGTAGGTAGCTGTTTATCAGTAAATATCTCCACTGAGATTAAGAAAAGCAGTAGCTTAATAAATTAAGTACTTCCTGGTATGGTTACTGTACTGGTTACTCCCCAAAAGAACCTGGATTGTGGTGAGGGAAAAGAGAAAAAAGCTCATTTAGGACCTGCACTTACAAAGGCGGTAGGCAGCTGTATATCAGGGAGTAAACCTTCTGAGAATTAAAACAGCTGGAGCTTGTTAAGGTAATTACACAGGGGAAAGGATAATGTACTGGGAACTCCTCAGAAGAATCTGATTTGTGGTGAGGGGAGAGACATAAAACTCATTTAGGAACGACATGAACATGTTGCGTACGTAGTTGTTTATCAGAAACA